>NC_092384.1:85443246-85649582 GCF_030028105.1 Mobula birostris
TTGCCAATCAGCCATGCTCGTATCCACAGGCTCTCCTTTCTCTATGCTGCCTGTTTCCTCAAAGAATTTCACAGATTTCTCAGACAAGATTTCCCCCTTAAGGAAACCATACTGACTTTGGCCTATTTTATCATGTGTCTCCAAGTATCCCGAAAACTCATCCTTAATATCTTCCCATCCACTGATGTTAACTGGCCTATAATTTTCTTTCTTCTGCCTCCCTTCCCTTCTTAAAGAGTGCAGTAGCTTATTCGCAATTTTCCAGTCCTCTGGAACCATTCCAGAATCTAGTTATTCCTGAAAAATGATTAATGATGCCTCCACAATTAATTCAGCTACCTTTTTCAGAACCCTGGGATGTTGTCCATCTGGTCAAGGCGACTTACCTACCTTCAGACCTTCCAGTTTCCCAAGCACCTCAGTAATGGCAATTACACTCATTTCTGCCCCCTGACAGTCTTGCATTTCTGGCATACTACTTGTGTCTTTCACAGTGATTGAGCATACTGGGAATCACACTGACCATAATAAGGATATTATATTGTATAAATCATTCCCAAGTTGATTTCTCCCTGTAACAGTTCAATTTCCCCAGTGAATATTGTTGGCAAAAACCGAGAGTGACAAATTACAGAGTCTTTTGTTATAAGTGACAAAAAATAGCAGCATGTAATAACATCTACTTTAAACACAGTTCAGAATTCAAAGGATCTATTCTTCTTCTCAAGGTGTAAACAAACAAAAGAAACAAACTCAGGCATTGCACAAGAGTTGAAGCAAGCAGTGTGACACACAATGTTGCTTAACATCTACCGTCCAGGTACCCACACCACTTTGTCTCGACCCAAAGCTTTGGAAGAGTCTACTGCCCCTGTTGTACAGGCCTGGTTCAATGCCACTACAGCTTTTTGGGCACGTTGGTAATGATTGGCTTTGGACGAGTTTTGAAGATGATCTTTTTCTTGATTAGTGCCGTCACTGTGTAGCAGGTGGAAGTGTGCTCTTCACTATCTCTTTCAGCAAGACTGTGAGCTTCCACTGGGCTTTCAGCTCCTGTTCTTCTCACAGTCTGTTTCAGGAGTACTGCAAATGGCCTCTCCAGGTGACTGACCTTACCATACAGGATATGGTGGCCAATGATCAGAATCGGCACTCCCTGGAGGTGAGCAAAGTGTGAATTAAAAGAGATGACTATCTAGAAAATGGCAAGACAATTCAACCTTATCGACAAGTGACATTGAGCAGAGATTTTAGTAAGTGCAAGGGCAAAAACAACCACAAGATGGTTCCCTGGACATGGGCAAGGCTTGGCTGATATATCCAGAGGCACAGTGTATTCATGGAGTATTTTTTTATGAACATGCATACACAACAGAATATCTGATTACGAAGAAGTATGACTGAGGTGAATGAGGAGGAAGGTTCCAGACTGAACATACCAATGTACTGCTTTTTCATTTTGAATGTAGAATCACACGGTATTGAAATGGGTTCCTTTGGCACACGTTTGTTTTACATTGATCCTGTTTGACCACTTTGATTGATGAATAATCTCTTCTCAGGCTTCCAGCAGGTACAGGTATTGATTTTAACTGATGATTCAATGACAAACTCTGCCACCTTCATCAGGGATGATGCCTGGGCATTTCTAGTCCAGTGGTATTTATACCCGTCGCCTATCCTCCTGATTGGATGAGGACTAACCAATCAGGTTTCCACAGCCCCACCTTGGCCATTGTGAATGCAACGCTCTGCTACTGATTTCTCTGGGTAACCTAAACAGATGCACCTCCTATGCTCCTTAAAGCGGGTTTCCACCGTGCACCCTGTCTGGCCGATATGTACTGCTCAGCATTCACAGGGAATCCAGTAAACACCAGCTGTCCAGAGTCCCAGCATAAGCTATGATATGAGCTTCCGTACAGGTGTGTAGAGGGTATTAATCTGGTATTTCCTCAGGATGTTGGCAATCCTTCCAAAAACTGTGGAAATATAGGGACGACAGGTGGTATTGATGGGTTCCTCCTTGTTGTTAGGTTTCCTGGTTTTTCCATCAATCCTTTTAAAGGCCTGATTGATTTCCTTCACCTTGCAGCCGTTCTGTAGGAACATTGTGCATAATCATCTTATTTCTTCAGGGAAACTCTCCGAGTCCGGGACTCTCTATGTTGGAAGGTGTGACGGTGGCCATTATTGTTGAGGTACAAGTCTGTGTGAGTGGATTTCCGATAGACGCCATGTCCGAGGCTACCATACAGTTTCCGTCATATTAGAATGGGAGACAACCATTCTTCTCCATCTCCATCATAAATTGAATATCTTGATCTGCTGTTCAGATGGTTGTGGAACAGTTTGAATGGTTGGAGTCCATGAGGCCACACTATGAAGGTGTTATTGACTTATCTAGAGAAGTATTTGGGGCGATAAACTCACAGCCCTCTCCTCAAAGTCCTCCATGTAGAAATTAGCAATAGCTGGTGACAAGGGCGATCCCATGGACACTGTCCATTTGTTCATACTAGTTCCCCCTATAGAGAAAGTATGTTGAAATAACGGCGTGTTTAAAAAGATCAAGCGGTCCTTAAAGGGAACTCTCATGATTAGGGGACACAATGTCGAAACTGACCATTAAGTCCTGCAGGGTTAGCTGGATGTTGGTTATTGTTTTTACGAAGTTGGTCAAACTTGTGATGTGGTGTTCATAGTCACCGAAGGGAGGTAGCTCATGGTCGTTAAATGTTTAGCGAGGTAGCAAGTTGGAGGGAAACTCAAATCACGGTTCATGTGGGTCAAAGATGACCTGGGACTTAGGACGGTTGGCATTTACTTGATTCCCTGTGAATGCAGAGCAGCGTATATTGGCCAGACACTGTGGAAACCTGCATCAAGGAGCTCAGAAGTGGATCCATTTGGGTCATTCAAAGAAATCGGCGGTAGCAGAATATTGCATTCACAATGGCCATCAATGACTTGGACGGTATAAAACTACTGCGCTGTGCCAATGGCTTTTGGGACCACCTGGTAAAGGAAGCCATTGAAATAAAAAGGGGAAAAGAATTTTAACAAAGATGAAGGCCTCCCTCTAAGTAAGAAGTGGAATTCAATTGTAAACAAGGCAGGACAGCGGAAGCCTGATTGGATGAGGATTAATCAATCAGGAGGGACGGACGACAGGGCTATAAATATGAAGCTGCTTAACAAGATAAAATCCCATGGCATTACAGAAAAGATACTGGCATGGATAGAGATATGGCTGATAGGCAGGACGCAGCAAGTGGGAATAAAAGGGGTTCTTTTCTAGTTGGCTACCAGTGACTAGTGGTATTCCTCAGGGATCAGTATTGGGATTGCTACTTTTCACATTTGTTTGTCAGTGATTTAAATAATGGAATTGATGGCTTTGTGGCAAAGTTTGCAGATGATACGAAGATAGGTGGAGGTGTAGGTAGTGCTGAAGAAGCAAAGCAATTGCAGCAGGACTTAGACAAATGGAAGAATGAGCAAAAAAGTGGCAGATGGAATACAGTGTTGGGAAATGTTGGTAAAAGGAACAATAGTGCAGACTATTAGCTAAATAGGGAGAAAATTCAAACATCAGAGGTACAAAGGGACTTAGGAGTCCTTGTGCAATACTCCCAGAAGGTTAATTCACAGGTTGATTCTGTGGTAAAGAAGGCAAATTCAATGTTGGCATTCACTTCGAGGGGAATAGAATATAAAAACAAGAATAATGATGAGGCTTTATAAGACACTAGTCAGGCTGCACTTGAGTATAGTCAACTGTTTTGGGCCCGACATCTGTGAAAGGGTGTGCTGTCATTGGAGAGTCCAGAGGAGGTTCACAAGGACGATACTGGGAATGAAGGGGTTAACAAAGTTTTTGACAGCTTTGGGCCTGTACTCATTGGAATTTAGAAGAATGTGTGGGGATCTCATTGAAACCCACTGAATGTTGAAAGGACTAGATACAGTGGATGTGGAGAGGATGTTTCCTATGGTGGGGGTGTCCAGAACTAGAGGGCACAGTCTCAAAATTGAGGGGCGACTCTTTAGAACAGAGATAAGGAGGAATTTTTTAGCCAGAATGGTGAATCTGTGGAATGCTCTATTACAGGTAGCTGTGGAGGCCAAGACCATGGGTTTATTTAAAGCAGGGGTCGGCAATCTTTTTGCCTCTGTGGGCCGGGTCCTGTATTAATGAGCGGATGATGAGCCAGATAAATGCTGTAGAACAGCGGTCCCCAACCACCGGACTGCAAAGCATGTGAAAGCGGGCTGCGAGGTAACAATATGAGCTGCACCTTTCCTCGTTCCCTGTCACGCACTGTTGAACTTGAACATAGGGCTGCCAACTGTCCCGTATTTGCTGGGACAACCCGTATATTGGACTAAATTAGTTTGTCCCATACGGGACTGCCCTTGTCCCGTATTTCCCCCGCTAAGGTAGAACGCTCCTATGAAACCTTTCGTGCCGAAATGGCATAAAGCGAAGAAGCAATTACCATTAATTTATATGGGAAAAATTTTTGAGTGTCCCCAGACCCAAAAAATAACCTACCAAATCATACCAAATAACACATAAAACCCAAAATAACACTAACATATAGTAAAAGCAGGAATGATATGATAAATACACACCCTATATAAAGTAGATATAATGTATGTACAGCGTAGTCAGGAAGATTAAGCCAAAACCGATTTGTGGGGGGGGGGGGGGGGAATCAGCACGTACGTGCATGCGCATGTCACACACGCACACACAGGTGCCCACGCAAGGCTTCATGGTCATGGTAGTCTTTCTCGGAGTAAACACAAGTGTCCCGTCAACACACACAAAAAATGCTGGTGAACGCAGCAGGCCAGGCAGCATCTATAGGAAGAAGTACAGTCGACGTTTTGGGCCAGGACCCTTCATCATGATTTGACTGCTGCTTTTGTCCCTTATTTGGGAGCGAGAAAGTTGGTAACCCTAATTGTAAAAGACATGTTGAGGTGAATTTAACCCTACTTGAACACTGCCCCCTGCCCCCCCCCCCCCCCCGGTTCGCAAGAATATTGTCAATATTAAACCGCTCTGCGGTGCAAAAAAGGTTGGGGACCCCTGCCGTAAATAACTTAAAATATGGGAATTATCTATTTAAATACACCTAGTTATGTTTTGCCTCAAATTAATGAATAACGCATGCTAGAAAATCATTTGTGCTTAAGGTTGCCTACCCCTGATTTAAAGCAAAAACTGATAGTTTCCTGATTGGTCAGGTTATATTGAGAAGGCAGGTGTATGGGGTGGAGTGGGATCCAAGATCAGCCATGGCAGAGGAGACTTGATGGGCTGAATGGACCAGTTATGCTACCGTGTCTTATGGTCTAAATACCACTAGACTAGACATCCTCATCAATGCCTTTTGAAAATCCAAGTTAGCTGCTGCCTCTCCTTTGTCCACCCTCCTTGTCACTTCCTCGAACAACTCTAACAGATGTTTGTCAGGCAAGATTTCCCTTTATAGAAACCATGCTGACTTTGACTTATTTTATCATTCGTCTCCAAGTACTCTGCAACCTCATCTTTAATAATAGACTCCAACGTTTTCTCAACCACTGAGGTTAGGCTAACTGGCCTATAATTTCCTTTCTTTTGCCTTCCTCTTCTTAAAGAATGGAGTGACAGTGCAATCTTTTAGTCCTCTGGGACCATACCAGAATCAAGTGATTTTTGAAAGATCATGACCAATGCATCCATTATCTCGTCAGCAACCTCTTTCAGGACTCTGGGATATAGTCCAGGTGACTTAACCACCTTCAGACATTTGAGCTTGCCTAGCATTTTTCCTTTGTAATAGCAATGGCACTCACTCCTGGTCCCTGACACTCACGGACCTGTGGCACACTGCTAGTGTCTTCCACAGTGAAGACTGATGCAAAGTACTCATTAAGTTCATCTGCCATTTCTTTGTCCCCCATTACTACCTCACCAGCATCATTTTCCAGTGGTTCAATATCATCTCTCACCTCCCTTTTACTCTTTATACAACTGAAAACACTTTGAATATCCTGTTTTATATTATTGGCTATTTGCCCTCATATTTCATCTTTCCCTCCTCATTGCTTTTTTTTAAGTTGCCTTTTGTTGGATTTTAAAAGTTGCCCAATCATCGAACTTCTCACTCACTTTTGTTACCTTATATGCCCTTTCCTTGGCTTTTATGCAGTCCTTCACTTCTGTTGTCAGCTAGATTGCCTAGCCCCGCCATTTGAGAACAACTTCTTCTGTGGGACATATCTATCCTGCGCCTTGTGAACTATTCCCAGAAACCTCAGCCACGTCTGCTATGTTGCCATCCTTGGCAGTATCCTCCTCCTGGGCAAGCTCCTCTCTCATGCCTCTGTAATTCCCTTTATTCCATTGTGATACTGATACATGTGACTTATGCTTCTCTCTCTCAAGTTGCAGTATGAATTCAATCATATTATGATCACTGGCCTCTCGGGGTTTCTTTGGGTTAAGCTCCCTAATAAGACCTGGGTTATTACACCCAATCTAAGATAGCCTTTCCCTGAGTAGGCTCAAGCACAAGCTGTTCTAAACAGCTATCTCGTAGGCATTCAACAAATTCCCTCTCTTGTGATCCGACACCAACCTGATTTACCCAACGTCCTTGCATATTGAAGTCCCCCATTATAATTGTGACATTACCCTTATTAGATGCTCTTTCCTGCTCCCTTTGCAATCTCAGCTCCACATCTCGGCTACTATTGAGGCCTGCGTACGATTCCAATGTTTTTTTCACCCTTGCAGCTTCTCATCTCCGCCCACAAAGATTTAACATTCTCTGACGCTATGTCACCTCTTTCTAAACATGTAATTCCATCTCTTACCAAAAGAGCCACAGCACTACCTATGCCTTCTTGCCTGTCCGTTTGATACAAAGTATATCCTTTGATATTAAGCTCCAAACTATGGCCTTTATTCTGAATGCTACGCACATTTAAATACAGCACCTTCAGTCCTGCATTCTTCACCCTTTTGAATTTTGCTTCTGTGGTACAATTTAACTCTTTGCTTGTCTGCAGTTGTACCCAATCATTGGCTCATCCTTCTTACCTTTATGTTACACCTATCATCTACTTGTAAACCTGCTGGCTCACCCTCATCTTGGTTCCCACCCCCCTGCCATATTAGTTTAAACCACTCTCAACAGCTCTAGTAATCCTGCCTGCAGGAATATTGGTTCCCCTTGGATTCAAGTGCAACCCGTTCCTTTTGTACAGGTTACCTGCCCCAGAGGAGGCCCCAATTATCCAGAAATCTGAATCCCTGCCCCCGTTCCAATTCTTCAGCCACACATTTATCTGCCACCTCATTCTACTCCTATCTTCACTGTCGCGTGGCACAGGCAGCAATCCCAAGATTACTACCTTTGAGGTCCTGCTCCTCAGCTTCCCTCCTAACTCCCTGCAATCTGTTTTCAGGACCTCCTCCTTTTTCTACCTGTCATTGGTACCAATCTGTACCATGACTTTTGTATGCTCACCCTCCCTTTTCAGGATATTGTGGACACGTTCAAAAACATCGCAGACCCTGGCACCTGAGAGGCAAACTGCCATCTGTGTTTCTTTTTCACGTTCATGATAGATCCAATGCAGGGTTTCAACTGGAAACAACTGCAAATCTTTCCTCCCTCAGATGGAAGAATTGAAACAATGCCATGAGCAGCAATACTGCAAGGAAGGAGAGGCAGGAGCTTGGTGATATAAACAACGTGAAAGATGGATTGAGATGTGTTTATTACAGTTCAATGAGTATTAAGACCAAGGGCAATGAATCATGATGTTGCAGCAATTAGATATAATTATGGACCTGTAGATAGGGTGGTGAAGAAAGCATTATTTCAGGCCTAGATTATAAGAGTATGAAGGACATGTTACAACTTTATAAATTATTAGATAGACTGTTGCTGGAATACTGTATATAGTTTTGGTTGAGGACATGATTGCATTGGAGAGGATGCCATGCTGATTCACCTGAAGGTTGTCTGGAATGGAGTTTTCAATATGAGGGGTTACTTCAATTCAGCTGCATTTATTTCCCTTGGAGCAGAGGAGGCCGACAGGAAACTTGATACAGATGTTCAAATTTACTCGGGGTATAAACAAGATAGATAGTAGGAAACATCCTCATAGAAGAGGGAATGGGGCAGTTTTTAGAAGGTGGTTGGAATCTGCAATGCACTGTCTGAATAGCTAGTGGAGGAGGGTATTCTCACAATATTCAAGTATCTAGACAAGCACTGAAATTGCCAGACATAAAAGGTAATGAACCAGTCACTGGTAAATGGAATTATTGCGGATGTGAACTTAATGTTCAGCATGGAGATGGTAGATTGTAGGGCTGGTTTCTGTGCTAAAATACCAATAGATAATGCTGGAAATACCCATCAGGTCAAACAGCATTTATGGAAATAACTCGGCCAGATTTTTAGAAAACAAACGGTCTTCACTGTGGGAGACACTAGCAGCGTGACAGGTGTTGAAGGGTGTGAGGGAAGAGAAACGAGTGCAGTTACTGTTGCAAGGGAGAAGGTGCTCAAAGAGCTGGAAGACCTACATAGGTCACCCAGACCAGATGAATCACTCCGTAAAGGTCTGAAAGAGGTCGTGGTAAAGATTGCGGAGGCATTAGTAATGATCTTTCAAGAATCATTGGACTCTGGCATAGCTCCGGAGGACAGGAACATTGCAATGTCACTCCACTCTTTAAGAAAGGAGGGAGGCAGCATAAAGGAAATTATAGACTAGTTAGTGTGACCTCAGTGGTTGGGAAGATGTTGGAGTCAATTGTTAAGGATGAGGTTATGGAGGACTTGGTGACACAGGACAGGATAGGACAAGGTCTGGCATTGTTTCCTTAAGGGAAAATCTTGCCCAACAAATTGCCTGTTGAAATTCTTTGAGGAGGTTACAAGTAGGATAGATAAAGGGAATGCAGTGCATGTTGTATATTCGGATTTTCAGAAGGTCTTTGACAAGGTGCCACACATGAGGCTGCTTACCTCATTAAGAGCCCATGGTATTACAGAAAAGTTACTAGCATGGTTAAGGCTTTGGCTGATTTGTAGGAGGAAGTGAGTGGGAATAAAAGATCTTTTTCTGGTTGGCTACCAGCAACCAGTGGTGTTTCACAGGGGTTGGTGCTGGGACTGCTTCTTTTTATGCTGTATATCAATGATTTAGATGATGGAATAGATGGCTTTGTTGCCAAGTTTTCAGATGATATGAAGATTGGTATATGGGCAGGTAGCTTTGAGGAAACAGGTAGGCTGCAGAAGGACTTAGATAAGTTGGGAGAATGAACAAGAATGTGGCAAATGAAATACAATGTAGCAAAATGCATGGTCATGCACTTTGGTAGAAGAAATAAATGTGCGGACTATTTTCTAAAGGGGGAGAAAACTCAAAAATCTGAGATAGAGAGGGACTGGGGAGTCCTTGTGCAGGACACTCTGAGGCTAACTTGCAGGTTGAGTCGGTGGTGAGGAAAGAAATGCAATGTGAGCATTCATTTCAAGAGGTCTGGAATACAAGAGCAGCAATGTGATGCTGAGGCTTTATAAGACACTGGTGAAGCCTCAGCTTAAATATGGTGAAGAGTTTTGGGCTCCTCATCTAAGAAAAGATGTGCTGGCATTGGAGAGGATGCAGAGGAGGTTCACAAGGATGATTCCGGGAATGAAAAGGTTATCATGAGTAACCTTTGATGGCTCTGGGCCTGTACTCGCTGGAATTTAGAAGGGAGGGGGAATCTCACTGAAACCTTTCAAGTGTTGAAAAGCCTTGACAGAGTAGATGTAGAAACGATGTTTCCCATGGTGGGGGAATCTAGCACAAGAGGGCACAGCCTCAGGATAGAGGGGTGTCCATTTAAAACAGAGATGTGGAGTAATTTCTTTAGCCAGAGGGTGGTGAATTTGTGGAATTTGTTACCACAGGTAACTGTGGAGGCCAGGTCGTTGGGTGTTTTTACGGTGGAGATTGATAGATTCTTGATTGGCCACTGCATCAAAGGTTATGGGAAGAAGGCTGGGGAGTGGGGCTGAGGGGAGAAAAGGATTAGTCATGATTGAATGGTGGAGCAGAAAGAGCCTAATCCTGCTCCTATGTCTTATGTCTAAACTGGAACAAAAACATCGACAAGCTGATGAGTTTCATCGCATTACTCTCCAGGGACTGAATTTTTCCAGATAATATCAGACTTTGGAAGTTCTAACTTGGCAGAAAGACAGAATTTTACAGACCAACAGTCAAGAGTGAGAAACCTCAAGAGGAATCCATGAGGACTGGAAATTGACCTCTTAACCCTATGCAAAACGAGTGGATGTCTAGGGTTTAGGATGGTGGCAGAGGGACAATGCTGGGGACACAAAATCTTTACCTTACAGCTGTAGTGCAGATCTCCCATCAGGCTCCCAGCCAGGCCAGTTTCATGCCGTGCTTCGATCTCACCCTGCAGCTCCATCAAAACCCACTCAGGGTTCGAGCTACATCTGGCAGTGAGAATAGCCGAAGAGGGATTAAACCTTTGATCTGCTCATGGCAAGTAGGGAAGGAGGGTCAAAGGAATTGGAGAGGGAGAGAGAGAAAACTGCAAGCAACCTTCTCTCCCTTATTCGTCCCTCCCCACCCTTCTACTCACACCCCCTCCCCTTCTTCTTACATTGCCACTCTCCCATCTTCTTTTAGTAATGTTCAATGGCAGTTGGCAAACGTATGGTATGTGCATTACTGCCAGCTACTGAGCTGGAGTGTGGAGCAAAGAGATAGTAAGTACACCCCCTTTAATCACCCCGCCCATAAAAAACACAGACAATATCAAAAAGTCTAACACTGTTTAGAAAGTCAAATGTGAACTTAAAGAAATTACATTGGCAGCGATATCCTAACAAATTACCAATGTTAAACTGTCTGTCCCAAATATCGCAACTTAGTAAATCGGAGTTTCCTTTGCACCTCACAGGAACTGCTTACAAACAATACACATGCACCATTTCTTTCAAAAGTCCATATCATGCATATTAGATCTGAATTATTCAACCTAGTATGTCCCATATGTAAAGGTGCAAGTATTATTTCTTCTCTCCTGTTATACCCATTTACCAGTTGTTGCAACTATCCTTTAAAGTAAGTGCCGTCCTTTCTTTTCTTTGTCTCAGCTTTGCAGCCACAGTGATTCAACAGACTTTTTAATTACGATTTTTACCTTCCCCTTATGCAAAGGCACCAATATCTTTACATCCTTAATTTTAGTCATTGCTTGATAGGACTGCCATCTTGTTTCCTTCAATCCAACATGGGCAGGGATCCATAAGAAATGGATACACAAGCCCAGACCCTGCAGCCTTCACAGATATTGTCCAATCTCTAGAAGAAGGCATGGCCTACAGTTTGAAAAAATCTTTTTAAATCTCTGGTAAAGATGTGATTGGTAGGTGGGAAGCCTTCAAAGGGGAAATTTTGAGAGTGCGGAGTTTGTATGTTCCTGTCAGGATTAAAGGCAAATTGAATAAGAATAAGGAACCTTGGTTCTCAAGGAATATTGCAACTCTGATAAAGAAGAAGAGGGAGTTGTATGACATGGAAAGGAAACAGGGGGTAAATCAGGTGCTTGAGGAGTATAAGAAGTGCAAGAAGATACTTAAGAAAGAAATCAGGAGGGCAAAAAGAAGACATGAGGTTGCCTTGGCAGTCAAAGTGAAGGATAATCCAAAGAGCTTTTACAAGTATATTAAGAGCAAAAACATTGTAAGGGATAAAACTTGTCCTCTTGAAGATCAGAGTGGTCAGCTTTGTGCGGAACCAAAGGAAATGGGGGAGATCTTAAATAGGTTTTTTGCGTCTGTATTTACTAAGGAAGCTGGCATGAAATCTATGGAATTGAGGGAATCAAGTAGTGAGACCATGGAAACTGTACAGATTGAAAAGGAGGAGGTGCTTGCTGTCTTGAGGAAAATTAAAGTGGATAAATCCCCGGGACCTGACAGAGTGTTCCCTCGGACCTTGAAGGAGACTAGTGTTGAAATTGCGGGGGCCCTGGCAGAGATATTTAAAATGTTGCTGTCTACGGGTGAAGTGCCGGAGGATTGGAGAGTGGCTCATGTTGTTCCGTTGTTTAAAAAAGGATCGAAAAGTAATCCGGGAAATTATAGGCCGGTGAGTTTAACGTCAGTAGCAGGTAAGTTATTGGAGGGAGTACTAAGAGACAGAATCTACAAGCATTTGGATAGACAGGGGCTTATTAGGGAGAGTCAACATGGCTTTGTGCATGGTAGGTCATGTTTGACCAATCTGTTGGAGTTTTTCGAGGAGGTTACCAGGAAAGTGGATGAAGGGAAGGCAGTGGATATTGTCTACATGGACTTCAGTAAGGCCTTTGACAAGGTCCCGCATGGGAGGTTAGTTAGGAAAGTTCAGTCGCTAGGTATACATGGAGAGGTGGTAAATTGGATTAGACATTGGCTCGATGGAAGAAGCCAGAGAGTGGTGGTAGAGAATTGCTTCTCTGAGTGGAGGCCTGTGACTAGTGGTGTGCCACAGGGATCAGTGCTGGGTCCATTGTTACTTGTCATCTATATCAATGATCTGGATGATAATGTGGTAAATTGGATCAGCAAGTTTGCTGATGATACAAAGATTGGAGGTGTAGTAGACAGTGAGGAAGGTTTTCAGAGCCTGCAGAGGGACTTGGACCAGCTGGAAAAATGGGCTGAAAAATGGCAGATGGAGTTTAATACTGACAAGTGTGAGGTATTGCACGTTGGAAGGACAAACCAAGGTAGAACATACAGGGTTAATGGTAAAGCACTGAGGAGTGCAGTGGAACAGAGGGATCTGGGAATACAGATACAAAATTCCCTAAAAGTGTCGTCACAGGTAGATAGGGTCGTAAAGAGAGCTTTTGGTACATTGGCCTTTATTAATCAAAGTATTGAGTATAAGAGCTGGAATGTTATGATGAGGTTGTATAAGGCATTGGTGAGGCCGAATCTGGAGTATTGTGTTCAGTTTTGGTCACCAAATTACAGGAAGGATATAAATAAGGTTGAAAGAGTGCAGATAAGGTTTATAAGGATGTTGCCGGGACTTGAGAAACTCAGTTACAGAGAAAGGTTGAATAGGTTAGGACTTTATTCCCTGGAGCGTAGAAGAATGAGGGGAGATTTGATAGAGGTATATAAAATTATGATGGGTATAGATAGAGTGAATGCAAGCAGGCTTTTTCCACTGAGGCAAGGGGAGAAAAAAACCAGAGGACATGGGTTAAGGGTGATGGGGGAAAAGTTTAAAGGGAACATTAGGGGGGGCTTCTTCACACAGAGAGTGGTGGGAGTATGGAATGAGCTGCCAGACGAGGTGGTAAATGCAGGTTCTTTTTTAACATTTAAGAATAAATTGGACAGATACATGGATGGGAGGTGTATGGAGGGATATGGTCCGTGTGCAGGTCAGTGGGACTAGGCAGAAAATGGTTTGGCACAGCCAAGAAGGGCCAAAGGGCCTGTTTCTGTGCTGTAGTTTCTATGGTTCTATGTCAAAACCGAGAATAAATCAGGGCACAGAAGTACCTATGAGGGCCTACTTCTTCAACCCATTCCAAGCCTAAAATGACAGCAACCATCTCAGATGTGAATACTGATTCTTTGATAATATTTTCTTAATAGTCACATCAACAGAAACATCTGAACAATCTGTCACTGGATCTTTGGAATTCTCTGTCGAGATATGTCAGAAATCATAATGTCTGCCTTATGTATATTGCTGAACTTCCTGTGCCAATGACATACAATCACACCTCATCTTGATCTTTTCTTGAAGGCTTAAATCAACCACAGGCAACAGAAAATCAAAACATGGAGTGACAGAAAAGGGTACACTTCATTAATATCCACATTAATACACATAATCCACATTAAATATCCCAAGATTTGGTGCCCCATTCATTTCCCATCCACCCAAAACTGAAAACCTTCTGAATATGGTGCTCCCAACACTGTAATAATGTTGTCAATATTGGATGACCAACTTCATTGTCCTCTTATATTAACCCATATAGCACTGCTCACTGTAACCTGCACAGACGCAAGGGTACAGTACTTCACCCATTTCTATCCGTAATGCCAAACTTGGGGATGATTTAATAGCACCATAACATAATCTCATTGTTTGAGGTTGAACTTTATCTAGCAGCTTTAAGATTGCTGAAGACACTGGCCCGTCAGCAACACATCCATAATCAAAGACAGATCTGATTAATGCAATATACATTTGTTTAAGTGACCTCCTATTCACACCCCAATCACACCCAACTAAGCACCTGAGACCATTAAGTGGCTTTTTTTCCCCACTTCCCTTATGTCCATCCATAGACATAGAAACTTCATCACTAGCTCTTGTTTAAGAAATTTACCATATAACCTGAGATCAATAGTGGGTGTGATGTTCTTTTTAGAAAAACAAATAACTTTGCAGCAGAAAATTTAATCCCCCCCCCCCCCCCCCCCATCTACATCCCCATTCCTCTACTTCATCTACGGCTGCTCGTTTTTCCCTAACTATATAGTTTATATTCCTGCTTATCTTCCACACTGCATCATTGGCATATAACGATTTGGAAATGTCAGAGCCAACAGTTAAAACATCATTGATCATAATATTAAAAAGGAATGGCTATACGCACTTCCCTGCGGAGCCCATTCTCTATCTCCTATTCCTTAGAGAATGTTGTCCCTACCCTAACTTGTATCTTCCTATCACTTAAAAAATCTTGCATCCAAATGTACATTTCACCACCTATTCCCGTCCTTCCAAGTTTAAGCAGCACCCCTCACGTCTCTTGCCCACCTCTGCAACACCACGGGGATTTGAACCATCTTCCCGACGCCGCTTGTTTCCCGCCGTTCGTCACGTCCTGTCCTCGCGAGCCGACTGGCGTCAGTTTCCGGGTGAAGGGTCAGTGCGCGAAGATCGTGTGGCGTCCTCGGTCCCAGCGTCCGGCATGGGCGAGTTTCGCGTTCACCGCGTCCGGTTCTTCGACCTGCTGCCGCCCGCCGTCCGCAGCCTGGCTTACAACCACGCCACCCAGCGCCTCGCCCTCGCCCGTGCCGATGGCTCGCTTGAGATCTTCAACTTCGCTAGTAACTTCATTCAGGAGAAGGTGGAGTCCCGGGGCCGGGGTGCGCGGGTCTCGTCATCGGTTCGGGGCCGGGGTTCGAGGGGGTGGTAGCCGGTCGGGGGACGCTGGTTCTGGGGATCCGAGCATCTTGCCACCGGTCCAGAACCAGCTGGAGGCCGGTGGGAAGGGGCGGCTTACCCGGTTACAGGCCTCTCTACTCTCCCTGTCTGACCCCCGCTACGAATGTTGAACACGGCGAGACTCCCGAGGTTGTAGTCAGACTGAGGTTGCTCTGGAGTTTAGAAGAACCATCATTTATCTCAACGAAGTGCATAAACCTGTCTCAGGTTTGACTGGGTGTGGGGCGGGGCGGGTGGCGGTCGTTTTACTTGCAGATAGATTACAGACGACACGTGGGAGCCTTTTAAAAGTGAAATCGTCTGAGCTGAGTTCCTGTAAGGGAGGCAAGTCCAGGGAACCTTAGAGTCATGATTGAGGATCTGATTAGAAAAAAAAACATAGCAGAGTAACGCATAAAGCTTACAAAATCGACAGAAGGCAATTAAAAAAGCCGGACCAGATGAACTGCATCCTAGGGTTCTGAAAGAAGTAGCAGTAGAGATTCTGGAGGCATTAGTAATGATATTTCAAAAATCATTGGACTTTGGCATGGTCCCAGAGGACTGGAAAATTGCAAATGTCACTCCACTCTTTAAGAAAGGAGGAAGGCAGTAGAAAGAAAATTATAGACTAGTTAGTCTGACCTCAGTGGATGTCAAGATGTTGGAGTCAGCTGTTAAGGATGAGGTTATGGTGACAGAGTACAAGATCTGACAAAGTCAGCGTGGTCTCCTTCAGGGAGAGTCTTCCCCAATGAATTGCCTGTTGAAGTTCTTTGAGGAGATTACAATTAGGTTAGATACAGTAAAGGGGATGCAGTGGATGTTGGATATTTGGACTTTCAGAAGGTCTTTGACGAGATGCCACACATGAGGCTGCTTACCAAGTTAAGAGCCCATGGTATTACAGGAAAGTTACTGGCATGGTTAGAGCATTGGCTGATTGGTAGGAGGCAGTGAGTGGGAATAAAAGGAAGGGGCTGGTGTTGGGAATGCTTTATATGCTGTATACCAATGATTTAGATGATGGAATAGATGGCTTTGTTAACAGTTTTGCAGATGATACGAAGCTTGGTGGTGGGCAGGTGGTGTTGAGGTAGACTGCAGAAGGACTTAGATTAGGAGAATGGGCAAGAGAGTGGCAAATGGAATACCATGTTGGAAAATGCTTGGTCATGTGCCTTGGTAGTAGAAATAAATGTGCAGACTATTTTCTAAATGGGGAGAAAATCCAAAGCTCTGAGATGCAAAGGGACTTGGGAGTCCTTATGCAGAACACCCTAAAAGTTAACTCGCAGGTGGTGAGGAAGGCAAATGCTGTGTTGGCATTCATTTCAAGAGGTCTGGAATGCAAGAGCAGGGATGTGATGCTGAGGCTTTATAAGGCACTGGTGAGGCCTCACCTCGAATATTGTGAACAATTTTGGGCTCCTCATCAAAGGAGAGATGTGCTGGCATTGGAGAGGGTCCAGAGGAGGTTCACAAGAATGATTCCGGGAATTAAAAGGTTATCATACGAGAAATGTTTGATAGCTCTGGGTTTGTACTCCCTGGAATTTAGAAGGATGAGAGGTGAATCCCATTGAAACTTTTTGAATGTTGAAAGGCCTAGACAGAGTAGATGTGGAAAGGATGTTCCCTGTGTGGGGAGGGGGGGGAGGAGGGGAATCTAGGACAAGGGGACACAGCCTCAGGATAAAGGGACGTCTATTTAAAACAAATGTGGCAAAATTTCTTTAGTCAGATGGAGGTGAATTTGTGGAATTTGTACTACAGGAGGCTGTGGAGGCTATGTCATTGGGCAGAACTTGATCGGTTCTTGATTGAGCATGGCGTCAAAGGTTACTGGGCAAAGGCTAGGGAGTGAGACTGAGGAGGGGAAAAAGGATTAGCCATGATTTAATGGCGGAACAGACTCAATGGCCAAATGATCTAATTCTGCTCCTCTGTCATGGTATTCATCACCCTTTTCAGTTTTGCCCCCTTTTACATTGAAACTCATCCCATTCACTGCAATTTTGCCCTATCATTGTCTCTCCTTGCTTGCAGTATCACTACATACTGCATCTATTTGTAAAATCCTACCCCATCCTCAGCCTTATTGCTCCCGATTCCTGTCCCGCTGCCAAATTAGTTTAAACCTTCCTGAACAGCTCCACCAAATCTGCCTGCGAGGATATTGGTCCCCCTTGGTTTCAGGTGTAACACCTTTCTTTTGTTCAGGTTGTACCTTCTCCAGAAAAAATCCCAATGATCTAGAAATTTGAAGCATTTACCCCATACCAGTTCCTCAGCCACACATTTATCTGCAAAATCAGCCTCTTCCTGCTCTCATTGGCACGTGGCACTGGCAGCAATCCAGAGATTACTGCCCTGGAGGTCCTGCTTTTCAGCTTTCTACCTAGCTCCCTAAATTCCCTCTTCAGGACCTCCTCACATTTCCTCCCTATGTCAGTGACTCCAGTACCAAGACTTCCGCCTGCTCACCCTCACCCTTTAGAATGCCATGGACCTTATGCAAGACATCTTAGACCCTGTCACCTGGGAGGCAACATACCAACAGCGTGTCCCTATCGCGTCCACAGAATCTCGTCTCTATTCCTTTGACTTTGGAATTTGACGATAAGAATAGGAGCAGAGTTAGGCCCTTTGGCCCAGAGTCTGCTCTGCCATTTTATCATGGCTGGTCTATTTTTCCTGCTTTTTCCCTGTAACTTCTTCCTGTCCTGACCAATCAAGAATCTGTCACCCTCTGCCTTAGATATACATACAGACTTGGCTTCCACAGCTGCCTGTAGCAACAAATTCCACAGATTCACCCCTCTCAGAGTAAAGAAATTACTGCCTATCTCTGTTCTACAAGGATGCCCCTGAGGCTATGTCTCCTGGTCTTAGACTTTCCCACCAGAGGAAACATCCTCTCCACATCTACTCTTATCAAGGCCTTTCACCATTCAATAGGTTTTCAATGTGGTCCCCCTTGATTCTTCTGAATTCCATTGAATGCGGGCCCAGAGCCATCAAAACTCTTACATGACAAGCCATTCAAACCTTCTTTGAACTTTCTCCAGTTTCAGCACATCCATTCTAAGATATGGGGCCCAAAAACTGCTCACAATACTCCAAGTGAGGCCTCTCCAATGCTTTATAAATTCTCAACATTACATCCTTGCTTATATATTGTAGTTCTCTTGAAACAAGTGCTAATATTTGCCTTCCTCGCTACCTGCAATGAGACTTCAGGGAATCTTTCACAAGGCCTCCCAAGTTCCTTTGTGCCTCAGTTTTTTTTAAATTTTCTCTCCATTAAGAAAATAGTCAACCCTTTCATTTCTTCTCACAAAGTGCATGACCATACACTTCCCAACACTGTATTCCATCTGCTACTTCTTTGCCCATTCTGCTCATGTCTTAAGTCCTTCTGATGTTTCTTTCCTTCCTCAAAACTACCTGCCCCTTCACCTATCTTCATATTTTCTGCAAACTTTGCATCAAAGCCATTAATTCCATCATCCAAATCATGGAAGTGCTGCCTTGTTTAACTTCAACGGCGGACCTAAATTAAATCACTGCTTCTCCTCGTGCTCCCGCTTACTGTTCGGCAGCAGTCCAACTCCTTGTTTATTTACCTCACACTAATTTCTTAAGATGAATTTTTATTCCACATCACTGATCTCTTTTGTGCCTTAAGAATTCCGTAAGGACAAATTTCCAACCCTGAGCTGCCATAGTATGGGAATTGCCTGTATTTACCTGGGTTATTCAATTCATTATTGACTGACCACGTATTACTTAGAGCTTACTACTGACCAATAGTGTGTTGCTTACAACTGATTACCCCTGATGTGCCATGTCTCACTCTGGGTTTCTACTACTTGTAGTCAATTATCTGTATCACTGTTGCTGAATCTAGGTTATTCCATTGTTATTATCAGCCAACTGAAGCTCATTATTAACTGATTTCTTTGCAGGTGATTGCTGGAGATAACAGGAGGTTGATTGAGGCAATCAGCTGGATTGGCCAGGATCGACTCCTGAGTGTGGGATTGAGTGGAGAAATCATCGAATTTGACCTGCAGAGGCTCCGCCCCAAATACACATTGGATGCTTTTGGAGGTCCCCTTTGGTGTATGAGCTGTAACAGTGAGGAGACTCACCTAGCGGTTAGTACAGACAGACGTGAAGTTATATCAGTGTCTGCAGTTTGAAATATCATCATTTTGCTGGGAGTGTGTTAGAACATCCAATAATATGTTTGTTTCTTATATGTGAAAAGGACAAATCATGCTCCCCCCAACAAAGTTTAGACTACGTACTTAAACCAGTGCTGTCGCTGCCCTGTGATCTTGCATGTGTTTATAACTAGCTTGTTTTGCCCTTGCTCAGTGGCTGCTTGATGAAAAGAGAAGGTACTTAAACTAACTCCAAGGTATGTGATTATCAGTGTAATTTCCTTTATTCTATACTAGCTCAACGTTTCTAGGCTGAAGGATTACATTTACAAGGTGGTTGTATTTTTTCCCTGTGTTTTTTGTGTGAATTTGCAGCTCAGTTAATTTTCTCCCTCTGTCTATTACCCACAGGTTGGCTGTGATGATGGCACTGTCAAGCTGTTTGAGATTGTTCCTGGAAAGCTTCAGTTCGAGAGAAATTTGGATCATCAAAAAGGTGCAGCTGTTTGTACTGATGAAAGGGTTTTGTTATAAGAACTCGACATACTAGAGGCTGTAGCTAGAGATGATGCATCTTGGTTGCAAGATGGCACCAGGGGATCATATCTCATTGCAAACTGCTCTCTGCAGACCCACTCATTCTCTGTACTCTGTTAAATCTTAAAAGTATGCCTTGATGAGAGAGGATATTACAACAGAGCTCAGAGGAGATATTCTTGAGAGATAAAAACAATGGTCAGCTTGGTAATATAGACTCCACTATACTCAGAGGGAACTTGAGCAGATGTATCAGGATATTATGCACAGTTGTGAGAATAGTAGGGCAGTGCTAGTGGGGGATTTCCATTTTCCCTGCTCTATGATGGGTAGTCAAAACTACACACACACACACACACACTCTCCCTCTCTCCCTCTCTCCCTCTCTCCCTCCCTCTCTCCCTCTCTCCCTCTCTCCCTCTCTCCCTCCCTCCCTCCCTCCCTCCCTCTCCCCCCTCTCCCCCCTCTCCCCCCTCTCCCCCCTCTCCCCCCTCTCCCCCCTCTCCCCCCTCTCCCCCCTCTCCCCCCTCTCCCCCCTCTGTCACAAAAAGGTGCCGGAAAATGAACAGCAGCATCATGAAGAATCCCGCCCACTCCCATCAGGAAGAAAGTTACATGGTATGCTTGCTAGGACCACCAGACTCAAAGACTGTTACTTCCCCAAGGAGTAAGGCTGATCAACACTTATACTCATAGCCCACCTTCCACCACCACTACTTCATTTCCTGTCAGGGTCACTGTATGTACAAACAGTTCTGTACCTAGCATCAGTTATGGACATAAAATCAATCTATGTATATAAGGTATCTTATGTACTTATATTTGTTATGTATTTTTGTTGTTGTGTTCTTTATCTTATTGGGTTTTTTTTTGTGCTGCATCAGATCCAGAATAACAATTGTTTTGTTTTCCTTTGTACGTGTGTGCTGGAAATATCACTGAACAATCTTGGATCTTGACACAGATTGCAAAGGGCTTGGATGGGGCAGAATTTCTGTGGTGTATTCAAACAGTACAGCACCGAAGCAGGCTACAGCTGATGTCAGGCACACCTGTGCCGGACAATTAAATAGTAATCAAATGGTCAACTAAACCGAACCCTTCTGCCTACACAATGTTCATCTCATTTCATTTCCTTCACATTCATAGAGCCAAAGGGCCCGTTCCTGTGCTGAAATGCTCTGTTATATTTCCTCCATGGTGTTTCCTACGGAAATTATCATGGAAGCCATGGAAAAGAGGGTAATAGTTGTGAGGTTTTGGATCGCATGCATATAAACATATAAAATTATGAAAGTGATAGATAAGATAGAGGCAGGAAAGTTTCCACTGATAGGTAAGATTAGCACTAGGGGATATAGCCTCAAGATTCAAGGGAGTAGATTTAGGATGGAGATGAGGAGGAACTGCTTTTCCCAGAGGGTGGTGAATCTGTGGAATTCTCTGCCCAAAGAAGCTACCTCAGTAATATATTTAAGACAGGGTTGGATAGATTTTTGCATAGTGGGGGAATTAAGGGTTATGGGGAAAAGGCAGGTAGGTGTAGATGAGTCCATCTCCAGATCAGCCATGATCTTGTTCAATGGTGGAACAGGCTTGACGGGCCAGATAGCCTACTCCTCCTCCTATTTCTTATGTTCTTAGGCATATTATGAAGGAGGTATTTGCAGCCTTGAAGTGCCTTAGGTGGGCAAATCCCCAGGGCATGACCAAATGCACCCAGGACTTTATGAAGAAATCACAGAGGCACTTGCCTCAGCATTAGCCATTGGAGGGTGGTTAATGTTCCATTGTTCAAGAAGGGTAGCAAGGACAGGCCGAGGAACTACTGGCAGGTGTGGCTGACGTCAATTGTAGGAAGGAGTTCCAAGGGACAAGATCTATCATCTCTTGGATAGTCACGGCCTGATCAAGATAGGCAGCCTGGTTTTGTGTGTGGGAGGTCATGTCTGATGAATCTTTTGGTGTTTTTCAAAGAGATAACTTAGGGGATAGATGAAGGTAGGGCATTAGACGCAAGGAAAATGAGGGGAGATTTGATAGAAGTATACAAAATTAAGAAGGTTATAGTTAGTATAAATGCAAGCAGGCTTTTTCCTCTGAGGTTGGGCGAGACTACAATTAGAGGTCACGGTTTAAGAAAATATGAGGGGATCTTCTTCACATAGGGTGGTGAGAGTGTTGAACAAGCTGCCAGTGGAATTGGTGGATACAGGTTCAATTTGGCCAGAATTAATTGGAAAAGAATACTGGCAGGGATGATGGGAGAGCATCAATGGCTGGAATTTCTGGAAGGCACAAGATATATACATCCCAAAGAGGAAGAAGTATTCTAAAGGAAAGATGACAAGGGAGAGGTTGTGGATGTTGTGTATTTGGATTTTCAAAAGGCCTTCGATAAGGTGCCGCATATGAGGCTGCTTAATAAGATGAGAGCCCATGGAATTATAGGAAAGATATTGAAATGGGTGGAGCATTGGCTGATAGGCAGAAAGCAAAGGGTGGGAATAAAGGGATCCTATTCTGATTGGTTGCCGGTTGCTAGTGGTGTTCCGCAGCGGTCGGTGTTGGGGCCGCTTTTTTTTACGATGTATATCGATGATTTGGATTATAGATTAAATGGTTTTGTGGCTAAGTTTGCGGATGACACCAAGATAGGTGGAGGAGCAGGAAATGTTGAAGAAACGGAAAGGTTGCAGAGAAACTTAGTCAGTTTAGGAGAGTGGGCAAAGAAATGGCAGATGAGATACAACGTTGACAAATGTACGGTTGTACATTTTGGAAGAAGGAATAATGGGGCAGATTATTATTTAGATGGGGAGGAAATTCAAAAATCGGAAGTGCAAAGGGACTTGGGGGTCCTCGTGCAGGATACCCTAAAGGTTAACCACCAAGTTGGATTGGCGGTAAGGAAAGTGAATGCTATGTTGGCATTCATTTCAAGAGGAATAGTGTATAAGAGTAAGGAGTTGTTGATGAGGCTCTATGGGGCATTAGTGAGACCTCGTTTGGAATACTGTGTGCAGTTTTGGGCCCCCTATCTTAGAAAGGATGTACTGATGTTGGAGAGAGTTCAAAGAAGATTTACGAGGGTGATTCCTGGAATGCAGGGGCCAACATATGAGGAACGTTTGTCGGCTGTTGGATTGTATTCATTAGAGTATAGAAGAATGAGAGGGGCTCTCATAGAAACATTTCGAATGTTGAAATGGTTGGACAGAGAAGATGTGGAAAGGTTGTTTCCCTTGGTGGGTGAGTCCAGGACAAGAGGCCATAGTCTTAGAATTAGAGGGTACCCAGTTAAAACAGAGATGAGGAGAAATTTTTTTAGCCAGAGGGTCGTGGATTTGTGGAATTTGTTGCTACATACAGCTGTGGAGGCCCGATCATTGAGGGTGTTTAAGGAGGAGATTGACAGGTATCTAATTAGTCAGGGTATCAAGGGATATGGGGAAAAAACCGGAAATTGGAACTAGATGGATGAATAGTTTAGCTCATGGGGGAGCTGTGGAGCAAACTCGATGGGCCGAATGGCTTACTTCTGCTCCTTTGTCTTGTGATCTTGTGATGACACAACTGTGGCCAATAAGAGAAGTTGAAGCCAACAGAAAAGCCGAAGAGTGGGCATATAATAAAGGAAAAAATTAGGGAGAAGTTAATTGTCCACGGGAATGGTACCGGAGGATTGGAGGGAGGTGAATGTTGTCCCCTTGTTCAAAAAAGGTAGTAGGGATAGTCCGGGTAATTATAGGCCAGTGAGCCTTACGTCTGTGGTGGGAAAGCTGTCGGAAAAGATTCTTAGAGATAGGATCTATAGGCATTTAGAGAATCATGGTCTGATCAGGGACAGTCAGCATGGCTTTGTGAAGGGCAGATCGTGTCTAACAAGCCTGATAGAGTTCTTTGAGGAGGTGACCAGGCATATAGATGAGGGTAGAGCAGTGGATATGATCTATATGAATTTTAGTAAGGCATTTGACAAGGTTCCACACGGTAGGCTTATTCAGAAAGTTAGAAGCCATGGGATCCAGGGAAGTTTGGCCAGGTGGATTCAGATTTGGCTTGCCTGCACAAGGCAGAGGGTGGTGGTGGAGGGAGTACATTCAGACTGGAGGATTGTGACTAGTGGTGTCCCACAAGGATCTGTTCTGGGACCTCTACTTTTCGTGATTTTTATTAACGACCTGTATGTTGGGGTAGAAGGGTGGGTTGGCAAGTTTGCAGATGACACAAAGATTGGTGGTGTTGTAGATAGTGTAGAGGATTGTCAAAGATTGCGGAGAGACATTGATAGCATGCATAAGTGGGCTGAGAAGTGGCAGATGGAGTTCAGCCCGGAGAAGTGTGAGGTGGTACACTTTGGAAGGACAAACTCCAAGGCAGAGTACAAAGTAAATGGCAGGATACTTGGTAGTGTGGAGGAGCAGAGGGATCTGGGGGTACATGTCCACAGATCCCTGAAAGTTGCCTTAAAGGTAGATAGGGTAGTTAAGAAAGCTTATAGGGTGTTAGCTTTCATAAGTCGAGGGATAGAGTTTAAGAGCCGCGATGTAATGATGCAGCTCTATAAAACTCTGGTTAGGCCACACTTGGAGCACTGTGTCCAGTTCTGGCTGCCTCACTTTAGGAAGGATGTGGAAGCATTGGAAAGGGTACAGAGGAGATTTACCAGGATGCTGCCTGGTTTAGAGAGTATGCATTATGATCAGAGATTAAGGGAGCTAGAGCTTTACTCTTTGGAGAGAAGGAGGATGAGAGGAGACATGATAGAGGTGTACAAGATAATAAGAGGAATAGATAGAGTGGATAGCCAGCGCCTCTTCCCCAGGGCACCACTGCTCAATACAAGAGGACATGGCTTTAAGGTGAGGGCTGGGAAGTTCAAGGGGGATATTAGAGGAAGGTGTTTTTTACTCAGAGAGTGGTTGGTGTGTGGAGTGCACTGCCTGAGTCAGTGGTGGAGGCAGATACACTAATGAAGTTTAAGAGACTACTAGACAGGTATATGGAGGAATTTAAGGTGGGGGCTTATATGGGAGGCAGGGTCTGAGGGTTGGCACAACATTGTGGGCCGAAGGGCCTGTACTGTGCTGTACCGTTCTATGTTCTGTGTTAGGGGTTTCAGAAGCATTTAACAACAGAAGGCAACTAAAAAGTCATTAAGGTAAAGATGGAATACAGAAGTAAGCTAGCCAGTAACATTAACAGGATACCAAAAGTTTCTTCGGACACATGAAGTGTAAAAGAGAGGTGAGAGTTGATATCAGATCACTGGAAACGATGCTGGAGAAGTAGTATTGAGGGAGAATGAAGTAGCGGATAAACTAAAGTATTTTGCATCAGTCTTCACTGTGAAAGACCCTAGCAGTAAGACCATAAGACATAGGAGTAGAATTAGGCCATTCAGCCCATTGAGTCTGCTGTGCCATTCCATCATAGCTGATCACAGATCCCACTCAACCCCATACACCTGTCTTCTTGCCATATCCTTCGACGCCCTGATCAATCAGGAAACTTATCAACTTCTGCTAAATATACCCGTGGACTTGGCCTCCACCGCCATCTGTGGCAGATCATTCCACAGATGCACTACTCTGGCTTAAAAAAAAATTCCTCCTTACCTCTGTCCTAAAAGGCCACCCCTCAATTTTGAGGCTGCCTCCTCTAGATATGGATACCCCTACCATAGGAAACATAATCTCCACATGCACCTTATCTAGTCCTTTCAA
Organism: Mobula birostris; assembly: GCF_030028105.1. Classification (NCBI taxonomy): domain Eukaryota; kingdom Metazoa; phylum Chordata; class Chondrichthyes; order Myliobatiformes; family Myliobatidae; genus Mobula; species Mobula birostris. Next base: position 85,468,967 of record NC_092384.1, read on the forward strand.
CATTTGGTAGGTTTCAATGAGGTCCTCACTTTTCTAAATTCCAATGAATACAAGCCCAAAACTGCCAAATTCTCCTCATATGTTAACCCCTTCATTCCTGAAATCATCTTCATGAACCTCTCTGGGACGCTCTCCAATGATAACATGTCCTTTTTGAGATGTGGGACCCAAAACTCCAAGTATGGCCTGACTGTCTCATAAAGCCTCAGCATTATCTCCTTGCTTTTATATTATATTCTGCTTTGAAATAAATGCCAGCATTGCATTTGGGTCCTTTATCACAGACTCATCCTGTAAATTGACCTTCTGGGGGTCTTGTACGAGGACTCCCAAGTCCCTCTGCACCTCTGATGTTTGAATTTTCTCCCCATTTAGATGATAGTCCGCACTATTGTTCCTTTTACCAAAATGTATTATCTCAAATTTTCAAACGTTGTATTCCATCTGCCACTTTTTTGTCCATTCTTCCAATTTGTCTAAGTCCTGCTGCAATCACATTGCTTCCTCAGCACTACCTACCCCTCCACCTATCTTCGTATCATCCGTAAACTTTGCAGCAAAGCTATCAATTACATGATCTAAATTATTGACAAACAATGTGAAAAGTAGCGGCCCCAATACTGACCCCTAAGGAACATCACTTGTCACTGGCTACCAACCAGAAAAGGCCCCCTTTATTCGCACTCACTGTCTCCTGTCAGCCATTCCTCTGTGCCAATATTATTCCTGTAACGACATAGGATTTTATGTTAAGCAGCCTCATTTGTGGCACCTTATCAAATGCCTTCTGAAAATCCATGTAAATTACATCCACTGCCTCTCCTTTGTCCACTCTCCTTATTACAGAACCATGCTGACTTTGATTTATTTTATCATTAGTACGCTGAAACTTCATCCTTAATAATAGCCTCCAACAGTTTCCTGACCACTGGGGTTAGGCAAACTGTCCTTTAATTTCCTTTCTTTTCAATTCCTCTCTTAAAGAGTAGGGTGACATTTGGTATGGTAACCCTAACCATAATACCAGAGAGAAGGTTCTTGGGAACCTGAAAGGTTCAAAGTCACCTGGACCAGAAGGTGTGCATCCCAAGGTTCTGAATGAGGTGGCTGAAGAGATAGTGGAGACATTTGTAATGATCTTTCAAGAATCATCAGGTTCTGGAATGGTTTTGGAAGAATGGAAGATTGCAACTATCTCTTCACTCTTCAAGAAGAAAAGAAACTTATGTATAGGCCAGTTAGTCTAAGTCTGGGGTTGGGAAGATGTTGAAGTTGATTATTAAGGATGAGGTCTCAGGGTACTCGGAGGCACATGATAAAATAGGCCTTAGTCAACATAGTTTCCACAAGGGAAAATCTTGCCTGAGAAATCTGTTGGAATTCTTTGAAGAAATAACAAGCAGTATAGACAAAGGAGAATTGGTTGATGTTGTGTACTTGGATTTTAAGAAGGTATTTGACAAGTTTGGCAGAAGGCAATGGCAAACCACTGCTGTAACTTGCCACGTACATGATTTCCCAATATGTCAGAGTGGCGTGGGGGGAAATCGTCCGCCAACTGGAAAATTCCAGGTGCGACCTACCAACGACAATGATTTGACAAGGTGCCACACAAGAGGCTGCTTCATAAGCCTGTCATATTACAGGAAGGATTCTAGTATGGATAAAGCAATGGCTGATTGGCAGGAGGCAAAGAGTGGGAATAAAGGGAGCCTTTTCTGGCTGGCTGCTGGTGACTAGTGGTGTTCCATCGATTCCTTTTACTTTGTATGTCAATGATTGCAGGTGATATGAAAACAGGTGGAGAGTGAGGTAGTTTTAAGGAAGTAGAGAGTTTGCAGATGGACTTATAGATTAGGAGAATGAGCAAAGAAGTGGCAGAGGGAATACAGTGTCAGGAAGTGTATGGTCAGGCACCTTGGTAGAAGAAAAAAAACGGTAGACTATTTTCTAAATGGAGAGAAAATTCAAAAATCTGAGTTGCAAAGGCACTTGGGAGTCCTCATGCAGGATTCCCTGAAGGTTAATTTGCGGGTTGAGTCGGTGAGGAAGGCAAATACCACGTTAGTATTCGTTTCGAGAGGACTACAATATTAAAGCAAGGATGGAATGTTGAGGTTTTATGAGGCACTGGTGAGGTCTTACTTGAAGTATTGTGAGCAGTTTTGAGCCCCTTATCTAAGAAAGGATGTGCTGACTTTGGAGAGGGTTCAAAGGAGGTTCACAAAATTGATTCCAGGATTGAAAGGCTTGTCATATGAGGAGTGTTTGATGGTTCTGGGCCTCTACTCACTGGAATTCAGAAGAATAAGGAGTGGACCTCATTGAAACATATTGAATGGTGACAGGCCTTTATAGAGTGGATGTGGAGAGGTTGTTTCCTATAGTGGGACAGTCTTAAGGCCAGTAGACACTGCCTCAGCATAGAAGAGCATCCTTAGATCAGAGATGAGGAGGGATTTCTTCAGTCAGAGGGTAGTGAATCTATTGAATTTGTTGCTGCAGGCAGCTGTGGAGGTGAAGTTGCTGGATTCTATTTGAGGCAGAGGTTGCTAGATTCTTGATTGGTCAGGACATGAAGGGATATGGGGAGGAGGCAGGAAACTAGGACTGAGGAGGAAAATGGATCAGCCATGATGAAATGGTGGAGCAGACTCTGGGCCAAATGGCCTAATTCTGCTTCTGGTCTTTACTTACTATCTTTATGCTCCGTATGGTCTTTACTTTACTTAATGCACTGTTGTCATGAATTGATCTATGTGAGTGCAGTGCAGGACAAGTTTTTCATTGTAACTTGGTACTGGTGACAATAAACCAAATTACTAATATGTAGAAGTCATAGGATTATACAGACTAGAAACAGGCCATTCAGGCCAACTCATCCATGCTGACCAAGGTGCTTTCCTGAGCTAGTCCCATTTGTCTGCATTTGGCCTATATCTCTCTCAACCTTTCCTATTCACCATGTTCAGAAAGAGGTTTCAAAATCATAAGCAAATTATTAGTGCATTTGAAGTGATTTGTTTTAAGTGGCTTTGGATAAGTAGTATAAGCTAAGAGGTAAAACCTTAAGTGGGGAGAGCAGATCTGAGTATGCAATATTTAAGCAGTAGTTAGATGTGTACTTTAACCCATAACCTTTAGGTCTACAGATCAAGTATTAGAAGATAATTTTGTCTAGAATGAAAACAGAATGCTGGAAACACTCATCAGATTCTGCCTAGAAATTTTCTGTTTCTATTTCAGGTTCAATTCTAATTTTCAGAAGGGGAAACTTGGGAAACATAAGACTCGCATTGTTATAAAGAGTAAGGATGTTTATGAAGTAAAGAGCTGGCATTGACACTGAGCTCTTTGCACTATGTTTTAATGGATGGGCACAATATGTGATGGATTCTTTCTCTTTTACAGGTCGTGTAATTTCCCTAGCCTGGCACAAATCAGGCAAAATGATTGTGACGGGGTCACTTGGTACTATTCGGGTTTTCGATGTGAAGTCTGGTATGCTGCTGTATTACTGGGATAATATCTGCTGGCTTTAGTCAATGTTCTTTGAAGGAGGTGTGAATGTTGCAAACTGCTTTTGGTTTAAGAAGCTCCTCATGATCAGTGTGTCCCACCCTGCACCTTGGAGTTAGAACTAGCAGAGTGAATATTTCTAGGTTCATGTGAATGGTGAAAGCTTTCTCCACCTGATTAAGATGTCCTGTCAGAGTTTTGAGAGATAATATAAGAATCACAAAGACAAAAATTTATAATTTTTTTTGATGGTTTAAATACTGTCAATTAATTCACTAACCTGGTGTTTATTAAGTTTGTTCTGGGACATTGTCGGTTTTATTGGTTATATTTAGCTGAGTTCTCATATGTTCCTTATCGGAAGACAAGAATTAATGTGAATTATTAATAACCTCACTGAAGTCAACGCAGGTGCATAGCCCTCTGCTCTACTCTCTACACTCATGATTGTGCATCTCGGATGTGTACGTAGCCCACTGCTGTGCTCTCTCTATGCCTGGGGTTCCCAGCCTTTTTTATGCATAGACCCTGCCATTAACTGAGTGGTCTCTGGACCTCAGGTTGGGAACACCTGCTCTGCACTCATAACTATGTGCCATCTCTTGATAACTCAAAAGCTATTTATAAATTTGCGAATAACACCACTGTTGGTAAAACTGAGGCGGCAGATAGGAGTGAGATATGCTGGCAGGTTGCTGTTGCAACACTAACTTCACACTCAATACTAGTCATAGTCATACTTTATTGATCCCGGGGGAAATTGGTTTTCGTTACAGTTGCACCATAAATAATTAAATAGTAATAAAACCATAAATAACTAAATAGTAATATGTAAATTAGAGGTGTACAAGATAATAAGAGGAATAGATAGAGTGGATAGCCAGCGCCTCTTCCCCAGGGCACCACTGCTCAATACAAGAGGACATGGCTTTAAGGTAAGGGGTGGGAAGTTCAAGGGGGATATTAGAGGAAGGTTTTTTACTCAGACAGTGGTTGGTGCGTGGAATGCACTGCCTGAGTCAGTGGTGGAGGCAGATACACTAGTGAAGTTTAAGAGACTACTAGACAGGTATATGGAGGAATTTAAGGTGGGGGCTTATATGGGAGGCAGGGCTTGAGGGTCGGCACAACATTGTGGGCCGAAGGGCCTGTACTGTGCTGTACTATTCTATGATCTATAAATTATGCCAGGAAATAAGTCCAGGACCAGCCTATTGACTCAGGGTGTCTGACCCCCCAAGGGAGGAGTTGTAAAGTTTGATGACCACAGGCAGGAATGACTTCCTGTGACGCTCTGTGCTGCATCTCGGTGGAATGAGTCTCTGGCTGAATGAACAAGAACAAGAAATTGATTTTGGACATCATAAAAGGCAGCAATCCAGTGCTTGTTGAAGGGTCAGTGGTCGAAAGGATGAGCATGTTCAAGTTCCTGGGCGTCAACATAGATTGAGTAGATTGATCCATATATTGAGTAGACTGTATCTTTTTCCCCAGGGTTGAAATAGTTGAAATGTCCAATACCAGAGTGCGTGCATTTAAGGTGAGAGGGGGATAATTTTAAAGGAGATATGAGGGTCAAGGTTTTTTTTATGCAGAGTACTGGGTGCCTGGAAGGTACTGCCTAGGGTGGTGGTAGAGCCAGGTACATTAGAGAGTTTTAAGGGATGTTTAGATAAGGCACACGAATGTGAGGAAAATTGAAGGATATGGACATTGTGTTGGCTAATTTCACTCGCTTGATACATCATCATGGGCCGAAAGCCTGTTCCCTTGCCATACTGCTCTATGATTTGTTAACATCTTGGCAAATCTGTTGATGCAATCATGAAGACAGCAGCAGCCCTACCTTGTTAGGAGTTTGAGGAGTTTTGGTCTGTTACCAAAGAGGCGTGTATGTAACATCTACAGAAACTTTCAGTCATATACTGGTTGAATTACCACCTGTTTTGGAGGCTTCATGAACAGGATCACAAGCCTGTACAGGGTTGTAGAGTCAGCCAGCTTCATGCTGTGACTCTCCCCATCATCAGGGAAATCTTCAAAAGGCGTCATCAATCACTAAGCACCCTCACCTTCTGAGACCATAAGACATAGGAGTAGAATTAGGCCATTGGCCCATCGAGTCTGGTCCGCCATTCAATCATGGCTGATCCTTTTTTCCCTCCGCATCCCCTCACCCCGGCCTTCTGCCCGTAACCTTTGATACCATGTCCAATCAAGAACCTATCAATCTCTGCCTTAAATACACCAGACGACCTGGCCTCCACGGCTGCCTGTGTTAACAAACTCCACAAATTCACCACCCTCTGGCTAAAGAAATTTCTCCATGCCTGTTTTAAATGGGTGCTGCTTTATCATGAGGCTGTGCCCTCTTGTCCCAGACTCTCCCAACATGGGAAACATCCTTTCCACATCTACTCTGTCTAGGCCTTCCAATATTCGGAATGTTTTGATGAGATTCTTCTAAATTCCAGCGAGTACAGACCTAGAACCATCAAACGTTCTTTGTATAATAATACTTTCATTCCCAGAATCATCCTTATGAACCTCTGAACCACCTCCAATGAAAGCACATCTTTTTTCAGATGAGGAGCCCAAAACTATTCACAATACTCAAGGTGAGGCCTCACCAGAGCCTTATAAAGGCTCAGCATCACATCCCTGCTCTTTTACCCTAGACCTCTTGAAATGAATGCTAACATTGCATCTGCCTGCCTCACCACCGGCTCGGTCTCCAAGTAAACCTTTAGGGTGTTATGCATAAGGACTCCCAAGTCCCTTTGCATCTCAGATTTTTGGATTTTCTCCCCATTTAGAAAATAGTCTGTACATTTATTTCTACTACCAAAGTGTATGACCGTGCATTTTCCAACGTTGCATTTCATTTGCCATTTTCTTGCCCATTCTCCTAATCTGTCTAAGCCCTTCTGCAACCCATTAGTTTCCTCAACACTACCTACCCCCGAACCAATCTTCATATCATCTGCAAACTTTGCAATAAAAGCCAGCTATCCCATCATCTAAATGATTGGTATACAGCATAAAAAGCAGTCCCAACACTGATCCTTGCAAACACCACTAGTCACTGGCAGGCAAACAGAAAAGGATCCTTGTATTTCTACTTGCTGCCTCCTACCAATCAGCCAATGCTCTAACCATGCCAGGTAACTTTCCTGTAATACCATGGGCTCTTAACTTGCGAAGCAGCCTCATGTGTGGCATCTCGTCAAAGGCCTTCTGAAAGTCCAAATATACAACATCCACTGCATCTTTTTTTATCTATTCTACATGTAACCTCCTCAAAGAATTCTAACAGGTTCATCAGAGTTAAGAAAACCCTACGGACTTTGTCCTATCTTGCCTTGTGTCACCAAGTACTCTTGGACTTGGTCTCATAAGCCACTTGAGAGCCCATAAGTAGATCAACAGAATGAAGACCATCATCCTTGACCTCGAGGGATAGCCACGACGACGACTCTGTAAGCTCATCCTTAATAATTGACTCCAGCATCTTCCCCATCTCTGAGGTCAGGCTAACTGATCTATAAATTTCCTTTTTTCTGCCCTCCTCCTTTCTTAAAGAGTGGAGGTACATTTGCAGTTTTCCAGTCCTCTGGCACCACGCCAGAGTCCAATGATCTTTTGAAAGATTATTACTAATGTCTTCACAATCTCTACCGCTACTTCTTTCAGAACCCTAGGGTGTAATTCATTTGGTTTGGCTGACGGGTGTATCCTTAGGTTTTTCAGCTTTTTGAGCACCTTTTCCTCTGTAACAACAACTGCATTCACTTCTGTTCCCTCACACCCTTTAACATCTGGCACACTGCTAGTTTCTTCCACAGTGAAGACTGGTGCAAAATACAGATTTAGTTCATCTGCCATCTCATCGTCCCCGTTATGATTTCCCTTGCCTCATTTTCTAGCAGTCCTATATCCACTTTCGTCTCTCTTGTCTTTTACGTAATTGAAAAATCCTTTACTATCCACTTTGATATTGCGCTGTCATATTTCATCTTTTCCCTCCCCGTGATTCTTTTACTTGCTCTCTGTTGCTTTTTAAAAGCTTCCCAATCCTCTGTCTTCCCATTAATTTTTGTTTTGTTGTATGCCCTGTCTTTTGCATTTACATTAGCTTTGATTTCCCTTGTCAGCCATGGTTGTACTATTTTGCCATTTGAGTATTTCTTTGTTACTGGAATACATCTATCCTGCACCTTCCTCATTTTTCCCAGAAACTTGCTTTATTACTGCTCTGCTGTCATCCCTGCCAGCATCTCCTTCCAATTTACTTCGGCCAACTCTTTCCCATTCTATTACTCCGCTTAAGCACTGAACATAGAACACAGACATCTACAGCTCATTACAGGCCCTTCAGCCCATAGTGTTATGCCGACCATGTAACCTACTCTAGAAAATGCCTGGAATGTCCCTGTCGCATAGCCCTGAACTTTTCTTAGCTGTATGTACCTATCTCTGAGTCTCTTAAAAGACCCTATTGTATCACCTCTACCACCATTGCTGGCAGTGCATTCCACACACCCACCAGTCTGTGTGAAAAAATTACCCCTGACATCCTCGCTGTACCTATTTCCTAGCGCCTTAAAACTATAGCCCCTCGTATTAGCCATTTCAGCCCTGGGAAAAAGTCTATGGCTATCTACACAATCAATGTCTCTCATCATTTTATACACCTGTATCAAGTCACCTCTGGTCCTCTGTCACTCCGAGGAAAAAAGGCCAAGTTCACTCAACCTATTTTCATAAGACATGCTCTTGAATCCAGGAAACATCCTTGTAATTCTCCTCTGTGCTTTTTCTATAGTATCCGCATCCTTCCTGCAGTGAGCTGACCAGAACTGAGCACAATACTCCAAGTGGAGTCTAACCAAGGTCTTATATAACTGTAACATTACCTCACGGCTCTTGAACTCTGTCCCACTATTGATGAAGGCCAACACATCGTACAGTATTGGACACGCAAAGCTGCTGCACAGGTTGACAATGGACACGGACCCCAAGATCTGTCTGACCCTCCACACTGCCAAGAGTCTTATGTTTAATATTATATGCTGCCTTCAAATTTGACCTACCAAAATGACGCACTTCACACTCATCTGGGTTCAACTCCATCTGTCACTTCTTAACCCAGTTCTGCATCCTCTTGATGTCCTGCTATAACCTCTGACACCCTCCAGTCTATCTACAACACCTTTGTGTCATCAGCAAACTTACTAACCTATACTTTTTCATCCAGATTATTTATAAAAATCACAAAGAGGAGGGGTCTCAGAACAGACCCCTGCTGAACACCACTGGTCACTGGCAGGCAACCAGAAAAGGATCCTTTCATTCCCACTCGCCGCCTCCTACCAATCAGCAAATGCTCTAACCATACCAAAACTTCCCTGTAATACCATACACGAGGAAATCTGCAGATGCTGGAATTTAAAACAACACACATAAAAATTGCTGGTGCTGCCTGTAATACCATGGGCTGTTAACTTGGTAAGCAACCTCGTGTGTGGTACCTTGTCAAAGGCCTTCTGAAAGTTCAAAATATACAATGTCCACTGCATCCCCTCTACCTATCCTACTTGTAACCTGCTCAAAGAATACCAGCAGGTTTGTCACACAAGATTTTTCCTTAAGGAAACCATGCTGATTTTGTCTTATTTTGTCCAGAAGTACTCCATAACCTCATCTTTAACAGTTGACTCCAACATCTTCCCAACCACTGAGGTCAGGCTAACTGGTCTATAACTTCCTTTTTGCTGCCTTCCTCCTTTCCTAAAGAGTGGAGTGACATTTGCAGTTTTCCAGTCCTCTGACACCATGCCAGGGTCCAATGATTTTTGAAAGAGCTTCACTAATGCCTCCATAATCTCTGTCGCTATCTCTTGCAGAACCCTTGGGTGCAGTTCATCTGGTCTGGGTGACTTATGTACCTTTAGGTCTTTCAGCTTTTTCAGTATCTTCTCCCTTGTAGTAGTAACTGCACTCACTTGTCTTCCATCACTCTCTTCAACATCTGGCACACTGCTAATGTCTTCCACATTGAAGCCTGATGCAAAATACTCATTTAGTTCATCTGCCATCTCCTTGTCACCTGTTATTATTTTTCCAGTTTCATTTTCTAGCAGTCAAATATCCACTCTCATCTTTTATTTTACTATCCACTTTGATATTATTTGCTAGCTTGCTTTCATATTTCATCTTTTCCCTCCTAAAGATTCTTTTTGTTGGTCTCAAGTTTTGAAAAGCCTCCCAGTCCTCTGTCTTCCTGCTAACTTTTGCTTTGTTGTATGCCCTCCCTTTGGCTTTTGCATTAGCTTTGACTTCCTTTGTCAGTCACATTTATACTATTTTGCCATTTAATTATTTCTTAGTTTTTGAAATGCATCTGACCTGCTCCTTCCTCATTTTTTTTCCAACTCTTTTCGCATACAGCTGTAATTTCCTTAACTCCACTGCAATACTGCTATGTCAGACTTTACTTTCTCCCTATTAGATTTGAAGTTGAACTCATTCATGTTTTGATCACTGGCTCCTAAGAGTTCTTTTACCTTAATACAACCATGTACCTTAGGTTACATGGTCAGCACAACATTGTGTGCTAAAAGGTCTGTAATGTGCTGTAGATTTCTATGTTCCATGTTCTCCCTAATTGCCTCCAGAGCATTACATAACATGCAATCCAGTATAGCTGATCCCCTAGTAGGCTGAACGACAAACTGCTCTTAAAAGCCATCTCGTAGGCATTCAACAAACTCGCTCTCTTGAGGTCCATTACCAACCTGTTTTTCCCGATCGACCTGCACATTAGAATCTCTCATGATTATCATAACATTGTCCTTTTGACACGGCTTTTCTGTTTCCCCTTGTTTTCTGTGGTCCACATCCCAGATACTGTTGGGAGGCCTGTATATAACTGCCATCAGGGTCCTTTTGCCCTTGAGTTTCTTAACTCAACCCACAAGGTTTCAACATCTTCTGATCCTATGTCATATTTTTGTAACGATTTGATGCCATTCTTTACCAGCAGAGCCAAGCCACCCCCTCTGCCTACCTTCCTGTCCCTCCGATACAACATGTAACCTTGGACATTCAGCTCCCAACTACAACCATCCTTCAGCCGTGATTTAGTAATGGCCACAACATCATACCTGATGATTTGTAATAGAGCAACACGATTATCCAGCTTATTTCTTATATCTGTGCATTGAGATATCACACTTTAACTACTGTATTTCATACCCTTTTTGATTCTGCATCCCTAATGCACTCATACTCACCCTGCTGGCTGCAATTATGTCCCATCATCTGCCTGTCCTTACTGACCGTCTGACTGCATACTATCTTTTTTACTATCCGTCCTATCCTGAATCCCTTCACTCTGGTTCCCACCCCCCTGCCAAATTAAATTAAACCCTCCCCAGCAGCTCTAAAAAAAAAACCTACCTGCAAGAATATTGCTCCCTGTCAGGTTCAGGTGTAATCCGTCTCTCTTGTACAGGTCATACCTTCCTCTTGAGGTGATCCCAATGATCCAAGAACCTGAAGCACTGCTCCCTGCATCAGCTTCACAACCACGCATTTCTCTGCCAAATCATCCTGTCTACCCTCACTGGCTTTTGGCACAAAATTACTATCCTCGAGGTCCTGCTTCTCAGCTTTCTGCCTAATTCACTAAATTTTCTCTTTGGGGCCTCTTTTTTTTCCTTCCTATGTCATTGGCACCAATATGTACCAAGACATCTGGCTGTTCTCCCTCCCTCTCTAAAATGATGTAGACACAGTTCGAGACATACCTGACCTTGGCACCTGGGAGGCAACATACCATCTGGGTGTCCCGTTCATGTCCACAGAATCTCCCATCTGTTCCTCTGACTATTGAGTCCCCTGTCACTACCCTTCCCCTCTTCTCCCTCTTTCCCTTCTGCACCATGGACCTATGCTCAGTGCCAGTAACCCGGTCTCCATGGGATCCCCCAGGGAGGTTCTCCCCCACAACAGTATTCAAAACAGTATACTTATTGAGGGGAATGGCCACAAGCATGCACTCCGCTAAATGCCTATTCACATTTCCATTTCTCCTGACAGTTACCCAGCTACTCATCTCCTGCAGCTTCAGAGTGACTATTTCCTCGGGACTCTCATCGATGATCTCCTCACTCTTCCTCACTCTGCCGTAGAAGCCAAAGTTCATCCAGCTGCTGCTCCAGATCCCTAACATGGTCTTCAAGGAGCTGCAGCTGGATGCACTTCATGCAGAGGAGGGGGGAAAAAAGGGAACCTTCAGAGAAACTTGCCCAGAGCCAATGCCTCTTCTGAGCCAAGGACCTCTGAGCAAATGCCTGACACTCCTACTCTCACCACTGGCCACCCCGATTGTCCCTTCTGTACTTCTTTTAAATCGCTGTGCTCTGCACCCACAGCTGATTGGTCCACCAGAACGAACCTGAATGCCCGTGAAGCTCCTTTTAAACCAGCATCACCAATCTGCAAGAAACCTCATTGCTGTGCTCTGCTCCTGCCACTCATTGGGACAGTGAAATGAGGCAGTCCCTCATCTTAAACACAAAATAATCTGCCGATGCTCGGGTCAAGGCAACACTCACAACGCGCTGGAGGAACTCAGCAGGTCGGGCAGCATCAGTGGAAAAGATCGGTCGATGTTTTGGCCCGAAACATCGACTGATCTTTTCCACTGATGCTGCCTGACCTGCTGAGTTCCTCCAGCGTGTTGTGAGTGTTACTGAGGCCCTCATCTTGTTGCTTTCATCAGGGAGGAGGTTCAGGATTCCATAGACACATAGTGAGGAACAGCTTCTTCCTCACTGCCATTAGATTTCTGAATGGTCCGTGGTGTTTTTTTTTGCAATATTTATCACTCTTGTAACATGTAGTAATTTTTATGTCTTCCATTGCCACAACACAACTAATTTTGCGTTAAAAATCAGTGATAATAACCCTGTGATTGGTTGTGATGATATCATTTGTTCTCTGCAGGTCACTGCACACGCCATATTCGTGTGGATCGAGGTGATAAAGTTTATTACAATAAAAAATGTGTGATATGGAGCATCAGTTTTCTGAGTGATTACTCCATTGTAAGTGCAGACTCATTGGGGAAAATACAGTTCTGGGATTGGAAGACAGGCACTCTGCTGAAAACACATCCTGTCACCAAGTGTGATGTGATGTCATTGACTGTGAATGAGGTAAGTGAACCATTTCTCTGCCTGTAACTGGTCTGCTCTGGTTTGCTTCCAACAATTCAGATTAACCACTCTCTTTTGTCGTATAGTACTTTGCAAAAGTCTTGGGCACAATTATATTGCTAGACTTTAGCACATTACTGTATTTGTTAACATGGAGTGCAAAGCATGTTTATAAATTTGGCAGGAGCAGAGGAAGTTGAGACACCGCAGGAGGGGTATGGGACATGTGGCAGAGAAGGAGTGCCAGAAGCGAGGGATGGTGTAGGTGGAGACACCAGGCAAAGTCATTTGATTCCAAGCACTTGGTTTATTGATCAATATCGAATGTCACTGGTGCTTCCCACTCCCTCCCCTCCTTCTTTACCTGATCCCAACCATGATTCCCCTCTCCTTAAGATCATAACACATAGGAACAGAATTAGGCCATTCAGCTTATCGAGTCTGCTCTGCCATTCCATTATGGCTGATCCACTCAACTCCATAAACCTGCCTTCTTGTCATATCCTTTGATACCCTAACCAATCAGGAAACCATCAACTTCTGCTTTAAATATGCCCACGGACTTGGCCTCCACTGCAGTCTGTGGCAGAGCATTCCACAGAATCACTACTCTCTGGCTAAAAAAAATTCCACCTTACCTCTGTTCTAAAAGGTTGCCCCTCAATGTTGAGTCTGCATCCTCTGGTTTTGGATACCCCCACCAGAGGAAATATCCTCTCCACATCCACCTTATCTAGTCCTTTCAACCTTTGGTAGGTTTCAATGAGATTCTCCCACATTCTTCTAAATTCCGGTGAGTACAGGCCAAAAGCTGCCAGACACTCCTCATATACTAACTCCTGTGTAGCACCAATCTTATCTCGTGTGACTAGTTGCCACATTCTTTGAGAAAATCAAATTACATAGTGCTACATTAGGTGCTAGTAGGCCATCAGAAGATTCTAGGTATTCCAAGGAAGCAGTGAATAGAAACCATACACTTCTGGAGATAAGGTTTGTTTATAGGAAAAAAAATGTACAAAATATTTACATGAGCAAGAACAATTCAAAATTCCAACATTCTGTTTAGGTTCCAAATCTTAGATATTAAACCAAAACAAATTCCTTTTTAATTAGAATCAGTGAGATTCCTTTATTACTCTAACGTCTCTAGCTAATTAGATCGATTCTTAAGTATTATAGTTAACTTCAGTTTCAGGTCCAGGCAGTATATCTACAAGTTTAAATTCAAATTCAAAAATTATATAAACGCTTTAACTCCTTTCGCGACAATTCACCAACATCACAACCTTTGAACAAAGTAAATCTCATTCAGTAAGTTATCAGTCTTTGCAAAAATGATCAGTTCTTGCAGAAAATCAAATTCAGATTCTTCGCCTGAAAATAACCTTGCACATCCAGAGTATTAAATCCTCTGCGTCATTAAACATTTCGTTCCCGCGCTGGTTCATCATACCTTGGGTAGCTTGCCATCTTCTTTCATGGTTCATTGGAATGAAATAGTTGATCATCCACAGGAAGTCAATTCACAAACTTGTACAAAAAACTTGACCAAATCCCTTGGTATGATTTTACAGAACTAATTCCCGACTGCATGGATCTTGGACACTCGTCTCTACTGATAATTGTCTTGTTATAGCTGTTGCATGTTATAGCCATAGCTTCAATAAATCTTTTATCGCAATTGTCTCTCCTCCAGTGGTTTCACCCTGAGGTTTTCAAATTAGTAGGGTAAAGATACTCACTACTAACAGTTCATGTCTTCAACTTCTAATGGTTGCTGCATTTCTGTCCTTGTCTGTGCCTGTGTCAGCCACGTCCACTCGCGCATACTGTTTTTTCAAATTCTCTTTTTTTAAAAAAAAAATCTGTAAACCTCGTTTTTCATCCCTCCGTAGGTGGAGCTTTCTATCAATGCGTCTTTGGGTTTAATTAACCTGGGTTACATCTTCATTCCCGGAATCATCCTCGTGAGCCTCCTCTGGACTCTCCAATGACAGTACATCCTTTCTGAGATATGGGGCCCAAAACTGTTAAAAATATTCCCAAGTGCAGTCTGACTAGTGTCTTATAAAGTCTCAGCATTATCTCCTTGTTTTTATATTCTACTCACCATGAAATAAATGCCGATATTGCATTTGCCTTCTTTACTGCAGACTCAACCTGTAAATTAACCTTCTGGGAGTCTTGCAAGAGGACTCCCAAGTCCCTCTGTACCTCTAATGTTTGAATTTTCTCCCCATTTAGATAATAGGCTGCACTATTGTTCCTTTTACCAAAATACATTGTCATGCATTTCGCAGCACTATTTCATCTGCCACTTTTTTTGCCTATTCTTCCAATTTGTCTAAGTCCTGCTCCAATCATATTTCTTCCTCAGCTTTACCTATGCCTGCACCTATCTTTGTATCATCCGCAAACTTTGCCACAAAGCCATCAATTCCATTATCTAAATCATTGACAAGCAATATGAAAAGTAGCAGTCCCAATGCTGACCCTTGAGGAACGCCACTAGTCACTGGCAGCTAAGCAGAAAAGGCCCCTTTTATTCCCACATGCTGCCTTCTGCTTGTCAGCCATTCCTCTATCCATGCCAGTATCTTTCCTGTAATGCCATAGGATTTTATCTTGTTAAGCAGCCTCATGTGTGGCATCTTATCAAATACCTTCTGAAAATCCATGTAAATGTCATCCACTGTTTCTCCCTTGTCTATCCTGCTTGTTACTTCCTTGAAGAATTCTAACTGATTTGTCAGGCAAGTCTTCTCTTTACAGAAACCATGCCGACTGACTGAATTTATCATTCGTCTCCAAGTACCTGGAAACCTCATCCTCAATAATAGACTCCCATACTTTTCCAACCACTGAGGTTAGGCTAACTGGCCTGTAATTTCCTTTCTTTTCCCTCCTTCCCTTCTTAAAGAGTGGAGTGACATTTGCAATTTTCCAGTCCTCCAGGACCATGCCAGAATCAAGTGATTCTTGAAAGATCACAACTAATGCATCCGTTAACTCTTCAGCAACCTCTCTCAAAATTCTGGGATGTAGTCCATCTGGTCCAGGTGATTTATCCTCCTTAAGACCTTTGAGTTTGCCTAGCACTTCTTCCTTTGTAATAGCAATGGCACTCACTCCTGCTCCCTGACACTCATGGTCCTCTGGCACACTGTTAGTGTCTTCCACAGTGAAGACAGATGCATAGTACCCTTTAAGTTCATCTGCCATTTCTTTGTCCCCCATTACTATCTGATCAGTATTCTTTTCCAGTGGTCCCTATATCAACTCTCATCTCCCTTTTACTCTTTATATAACTGGAAAAAAACTTCTAGTATCCTGCTTTATATTATTGGGTAGTTTGCCCTCGTATTTCATCTTTTCCCTTTTTATAGCTTTTTTTAGTTGCCTTTTGTTAGATTTTTAAAGTTTCATGATCATACAACTTCCCTTTCCTTGGCTTTAATGCATTCCTGCCCCAGAAAAGGTCCCATTTATCCAGAAATCTGAATCTGTCCCCGGTCCAATTCGTAGCCACACATTTATCTGCCACCTCCTTCTATTCTTCTACTCACTGTTGCATGGCACAGGCAGCAATCCGGAGATTACTACCCTTGAGGTCCTGTTTCTCAGCTTCCTTCTTAATTCCTCGTATTCTGTTTTCAGGACCTCCTCCCTTTTCTGGATATTGTGGGTGTGTTCAGAAACATCGTGGGCCCTAGCACCTGGGAGGCAAACTACCATATGTGTTTCCTTTTTGCATCCACAGAATCGCGCATCTGTCTCTCCCCCCTCCCCCCCCCCAACTATAGAGTTCCCAATCACTGCTGCCATCCTCATCAGTTCCCTACCTTTCTGAGCCACAGGGCCAGACTCTGCCAGAGGCATGGCCGCTGTTGCTTCCCAGGTAGGTTGTTCTCCCTCTTCTCCCCCCCCCCCCATACTCAAAATGGTTTACTTATTGTTAAAGGGGGCGCCATAGGGGTGCTCTGCTCTATTTGCTGTTCTCCCTTCTCTTTCCTGACAGTTACCTGTTTGTCTGTCTACTGTAGCCTTGGGGTGACTATCTCCCTATAGCTCCTGTCTATCACTGCTTCACTTTCCCTAACAACTTGATGGTCATCGAGCTGCATCTCCAGTTCTTTAACACGGTCTCTAATGAGCTGCAGCTCGATGCACCTGGTGCAGATGCGACCATCAGGGAGACTGGTAGTCTCCCGGAAAGCCCACGTCTGACTCCCAGAACAGAACACTAACCCTGCAGACATGCCCCCCACCTTTCTTTCAAAAGTTAAAAGCCCCCTTGCCCCCTTCCCATTCCCAGTCCACAACAGAGACCCGTATCAGAATCAGGTTTATCATCACTCACATATGTCATGAATTTTTTTTTTGTGACTGCAGTACAGTGCAATTCATAAAGTTAGTGCAGTGCAGACGTCTCAGACACCCTGGCTGTATATATGTGCCTTAGACTTTTGTACTGTTCTTTACATGCTCCACCTTGCTACTTAATTTGCACACAGTCAGGATCGTAGTCCACGCTCTCACTTGGGGCTCTATTGTGTTTGGAACCTTGCTCCCTGTAGGCTGAGGACAGCATTGCTGTGGGGACGGCTGAGGGAACTGTCGTCCAATTCCAGAGGCTTGATGTAAGATCAGAAGTTGCTGGTTCTCAGTGGGTTCGTACAAAGACATTTAAGCATCACACACACGATGTGAGGGCTGTTGTTCACGCCATGTCTGCCCTTGTCTCTGGAGGTAAGTTGATAAGACCTTAGTGTGGCTGGTTAACAATGAAGCTTTTCTTTAACTGCTCTCTTTCCCTGGATTAGGTGTGGATTCCCAGCTTGTCATTCGCCCTCTGATGGATCAAGTGGAAACCAAGTCTTATGAAACTGCTCTTCGCAAGGTTCTCTTTCCACATGTAAGCGTTAATTGTCTGCAAGTGGTTTTTGCATGGTCATTGAGAAGCTTTAGAAAGGAGTTAGATTGAAGATGCTGTGTAATGTGCCTTGCATACAGTGTAACAGTGCACGATAGTACTTTGAATCCCTTGTTACAGGATGGGTGTTGTGTTCCTAGAAATCTGTCCATGTATCAACTTTGTCTTCAATTATGTCTTCACATAATTTCCATGTACATCAAAAAATGTAAGTTGAAAAAGGAAGTTGCTTATTTACTTCTAATTAAATTCCATGAGGGCAAATTTTATTTGTTATCTCAAACCTTTGGGCAGTGATTTGTGAAATCATAAGTATGAATTTAGGAATGGCCGTGACGTGGTCAACCTAGTTTGGTTTTGGTGGAGAAATTATGTTGCCTTGGATTGAAGCATCATGTGTCAGGGATCAGCTAACACTAAAACCTAAGAAGACTTGGGTCCTTGAGGTTAAGAAGAAATCTTGAAAGAGAAACAAAGAATCATCCTGGAGCTGGTATATTGTTGACACTAAGTTGAAGAGGTTAAAAGATGAGCAAATTGTCCATGTCAAGAGGCTTTCCACCATTGGGGATGGTACAAAATGATCATGTGAGGGAGACAAGAATGTTGAATGGCTCTAAAAATCCATCCTTTCTCCACAGCGAAACTTGGTGTGCTGTAGCCGAAAGGAAAATCTGCTCTTGTTTCAGTTCCCAGTGCGGCTTGAGTTATGGAGACTGGGCAGCTCGCATGTTAGAGGTGAGAACGAACAGCATGGTGTGGATAGCAGGCCTGTGTACAGAGAACAATTTAATTTGCTGTCCGTATAATTAATTAAGAACAAACATCTGAGGCATTATATAAAAAACGTGTGGGGTAAAGCCAATAGTCCACCTATGTACTGAGGTGTAGGGCGGTCCAGAAATCCAGGAAACCCAGAATCACATAGTATGCCATTGTTTACATCCCTTGAGTCAATGGCTAAAATGTAATCCTGGGACATTTTAATATATGACCAATTCCATATATCTGATGTTTCCCCTAATCACTTAAGTACATAAGGAATAGGAGCAGGAGTAAGCCACCTAGCCCGTTGAGTCTGCTCTGCCATTCAATAAGATAATGGCTGATCTGGCCATGGAATCATTAACACCTGCCTGACTTTTCCCCATAACCCTCAATTCCCCTACTATGCAAAAATCTATCCAACCTTGTCTTAAGTATATTTACTGAGGTAGCCTTAATTGGGCAGAGAATTCCACAGATTCATCAACCTCTGGGAAAAGCAGTTCCTTCTCATCTCAGTCCTAAATCTACTCCTCTGAATCTTGAGACTATGTCCCCCTAGTTCTAGTCTCACCTACTAGTGGAAACAACTTTCCTGCCTTTCTATCTTATCTATCTCTTTCATAATTTTACATGTTTCTGTAAGTTCTCCTCTCATTCTTCTGAATTCCAGCAAGTACAGCCCCAGACGACTCCATCTCTCCTCTTAGTCTAACTCTCTCATCTCTGGAATCAACCTGGTAAACCTCCTCTGTACCACCTCCAAAGCCGGTATATCCTTTGTCAGGTAAGGAGACCAGACCTGCACACACTACTCCAGGTGTGGCCTCACCAGTACCCTGTACATTTGTAGCATAACCCCTGTGCTCTTAAATTCAATCCCTCTAGCAGCAAAGGCCAACATTCCATTTGCCTTCTTGACAGCCTGCTGCACCTACAAAGCAACCTTCAGTGATTCATGCACAAGCACTCCCAAGTTCCTCTGCACAGCAGCAAGCTGCAAACTTTCACCATTTCAATAAGAATGTGCTCTTTCATTTTTCCTTCCAAAGTGGATGGACTCACATTTACCAGCATTGGACTCCATCTGTCAGACGCTTACCCATTTACATAATCTATGTATATCTCTCTGCAGACTCCCTGTAAATTGCTTTTCCACTCAATTTAGCACCGTCAGCAAACTTAGATACACTGCACTCTGTCCCCTCTTCCAGATCATTGATGTATTTTGTGAACAGTAGTGGACCCAGCACAGGCTCCTGTGGCACACTGCTCACCACTGATTGCCAACCAGAGTAACACCCATGTATCTCAACTCTCTGCTTTCTATTAGTTAACCAATCCTCTATCCATACTAATATATCTCCCCCAACTCTATGCATCCTTATCTTATGGATAAGTCTTTAATGTGACACCTTATCAAACACCTTCTGGAAATCCAAGTAAATAATATGCATCTGTTCCCCGCTATTCACTGCGCTCATTATTTCCGCAAAGAACTCCAGTAAGTTTGTCAAACAGGACCTGCCTTTGCTGAATCCATGCTGCGTCTGCCTGATGGATCCATTTCTTTCCAGATGCCTTGCAATTTCTTCTTTAATGACAGCTTCAAGTTTTCCCAACTACAGATGTTAAACTAACTGACCTACAGTTACCTGCCTTTTGCCTACATCTTTTTTTGAACAAATGCATGACATTCACCATCTTCTAATCCACCGGAACCTGCCCAGAGTCCAGAGAATTTTGGTAGATCATCGCCAAAGTCTCTACTATAAGTTCTGCCATTTCTTTCAGTGCCCTGGGATGCATTCCATCATGACCAGGGGATTTGTCTATCTTCAGGCCCACAGGTTTGAACAGCACTGCCTCTTTAGTGATAGCTATTGTATCGAGGTGGTCACCTCCCGTCGCTTCCATAACATCTCTCTTTGGCATGTTAGACGTGTCCTTCACCATGAACACTGACACAAAATAGTCATTCATTAGTTATCACTCATTAATTAGTTTCAGTTAACACAATTTGACAATTTGATTTTAAAATTGGAGTTGATTCATCATCAGTTAGTACAGAAGTGAGTTCCAGACCTGTAGGCTTTCCTTGTAGAAGTATTTTCTGAAACATTGAAAATTACTTCAGTTCACAAAAGTACTCCATCTGTGGCTCTCAGAAATTAAAGATAAGGGGTTGAAAGGAGTCAAAAGTAAAAGAGAAATGAGAAAACATTAAAAAGGGAACTGAAGGGTAGGTTTTTCTTGCCTGGGTGGTGGGTATATGGATTTATTTGCCAGAGGAAGTGTTAGAAGTGGGTACAGTTGCATCGAAAAGACATTTGGACAGGTACATGGATAGTAAAGATGGAGGAATATGGGATTAACTCAGGAAGGCACTTTGGTCAGCATGGGCAAGTTGGGCCCATGGGCCTTTTTCTGTGCTGACTGTTAAATTAGAATCAGGTTTAATATCACTGGCAGATGTTGTGCAATTTGTTAACTTAGCAGCAGTAATACAGTGCAGTTTAAGACCATAAGACATAGCAGCAGAATTATGTCATTTGGCCCTTTGAGTCTAGTTTGCCATTCAATCATGGCTGATACTTTTTCCCACCCTCAGCCGCACACCCCAGCCTTCTCCCCGTAACCTTTGGTGCCGAGGCCAATCAAGAACCTATCAATCTCTGCCTTAAATACACCCAATGACCTGGTATCCACAGCTGCCTGTGGTAACCATTTCACCCTCCCCTCTGGCTAAAGAAATACCTCTGCATTAAATGGATGCCTCTCTATATCGATGCTGTGGCCTCTTGTCCTAGACTCTTCCACCATGGAAAACATGCTTTCAACATCTACTCTGGCTAGGCCTTTCAACATTCGAAAGGTTTCAGTGAGATTCTCCCCCACCCCCACACCCTTCTAGATTCCAGTGAGTACATGCCCAGAGCAATAAAACATTCCTCATATGATAAACTTTTCATTCTCAGAATCATCCTTGTGAACCTTCTCTGATCCCTCTCCAATGCCAGTACATATTTTCTGAGATGAGGAGCCCAAAATTCCACAGATTCACCACTCTCTGGCTAAAGAAATAACTCTTCATCTCTGTCCTAAAAGGATGTCCCCTCTAGTCTAAGGATGTGTTGTCTAGTCTTAGACACTCTTACCACAGAAAAAAATCCTCTCCACATCCACTGTATTAAAGCCTTTCACCATTAGAGAAGTTTCAATTAGGTCATCCATAATTCTTCTGAATTTTAGAAAATACAAGCCCAGAACCATCAAGCTCTCATCATATGACAAGCCATTTTCATGTACCTCTCATTTCCTCTACCAAGGTGCAAGACCATTCACTTCCCAACACTGTATTCCATCCACCACTTTTTTGTCCATTCTTCTAACTTCTGTTCTCCTGTTCCCTGTTTTGCCCATTTTTCTAATCTGTCTAAGTCCTTCTGTAGCCACTTTACTTCCTCAAAACTACCTGCCCCCTACCTATCTTCATATCGTCTGCAAACCTTGCAACAAAGCAATCAATTCAATCATCCGTATCATTGACATATAATGTAAACAAAATCAGTTGAAACACAGACCCCTGTAGAACACCAGTATACAATCAGAAAAGGCTCCATTTATTCCCTCTCTTTGCCTCCTGCCAATCAGTGACTGCTTTATCGATGTTAGACTCTTTCCTGTAGTATCATGGGTTTGCCTCTTGTTAAGCAGCCTCATATCAAAGGCCTTCTGAAAATCCAAGTGCGCAACATCAGCCGATTCTCCTTTGTCTATCCTGCTTGTTACTGCAAAGAATTCTAAAAGATTTGTAAGGCAAGATTTTCCCTTGAGGAAACCATGCTGACTACAGCATATGTGCCTCCAAGTATCTTGAGACCTCATCCTTAATTATGGAATCCAACATCATTCCAACATCTGAGGTCAGATAACTGGCCTCTAGCTTCCTTTCTTCTGTCTCTCTGCCTTCTTGAAGAGTGGAGTGACATTTGGAATTTTCAAGTCTTCAGGAACCATTCCAGAATCTAGTGATTCTTGAAAGGTCATTACACACAAGTTTTAGTCACCTCTTTAAGAACCCTGGGATGTACACCATCTGGTCCAGGTGAATTATCTACCTTCAGACCTTTCAGTTTCCCAAGTACCTGCTCCCTAGTAGTGGTAACTTCATACACTTCATGACCGCTGACACCTGGGCCTTCCACCATACTGCTAGTATCTTTCACAGTGAAGACTGATGCAAAATACGTATTCAGTTCGTCTGCCATCCTGTCTTACTACATTGTTTTCCAGCAGTCAGATATCTACTGTCGCCTCTCCATTACATGTTATGTATCTGAAGAAATTTATGCTATCTGCTTTAATATTTTTGGCTAGCTACTTTTGTATTGCATCTTTACCTTAATGACCTTTTTTTCTAGTTGTCTGCTGTTGGTTTTTAAGTTTCCCAATCCTCTACCTTACCACTTATTTTTGATCTATTATATGCCCTCTCTTTTGCTTTTATATCGGCTTTGATTTCTCTTGTTAGCCATGGTTGTATCATCATCCTCTTTTGGGATGCATATATCCTGTGCCTTCAGAACTGTTTCCAGAAATTTTTGCTGTTGCTGCTCTGCCTTTGTCCCTACCAGTGTTCTTTTCCAATCAATACTGGCCAATTTTCCTGCAGATTTTCTCATCCTCTCACATGCCTCTGTAATACCCTTTACTCTGCTGTAATACTGATACATCTGACTTCAGCTTCTTCTCAAATTTCAGGGTGAGTTCGAGCATATTATGATCACTTGTCCCTAAGGATTCTTTTATCTTAAGGTCTTGAATCAATTCTCGTTCATTGCACAACACCCAATCCAGAATAGCTGATCCTCAACCATGAGGTGTTCTTAAAAAAAATCTTGTAGGCATTCTGGGAAATCCCCCTCTTGGAATCTAGCTCTAACCTGATTTTCCCAATCTACCTGCATTTTGAAATCTTCCATGAATATTGTAACATTGCCTGCTTGGCATGCATTTTCATCTCCCATTGTAATCTGTAAACTGCATTCTTACTACTGTTTAGGATCCTGTATACAACTCCCATCAGGGTCTTTTTACTCTTGCAGTTCATTAGCTCTATCCACAATGATTCAACACCTTCCGACCCTATGTCACACCTTTCTAATGATTTGATGTTTTTTTTTAATCAGCAGAGTAATGCTGCCTCCTTTGCCTTCTTGCCTATCTTTTCAATAGAATGTCTATACCTGGACATTAAGCTCCCAGCTGTAATCTTTCAGCCATGATTCAGTGATGCCTACAACATCATACTTGCCAATCTGCAACTGTGCTATAAAGTCATCTACCTAATTCCGAATGCTACACACATTCGGATAAGACCATTTATGGTCTTGTAAGACAAAGGAGCAGTATTAGGCCATTCAGCCCATTGAGTCTATTTCGCCATTCCATCATGGCTGATCCTGGATCCCACTCAACCCCATACACCTTCCTTCTTTTGATGCCCTGAGCGATCAGGAAAGGATCAACATCTGCCTTAAATATACCCACAGACCTGACCTCCACAGCAGTCTGTGGCAGAACATTCCACAGATTCACTACTCTCTGACTAAAATAATCCCTCCTTTCCTCTGTTCTAAAAGGTCGCCCCTCAATTTTGAGGCTGTGCCCTCTAGTTCTGGATACCCCCACCATAGAAAATATCCTCTCCACGTCAACCCAATCTTGTCCTTTCAACATGCGGTAGGTTTCAATGAGATCCTCATGCATTCTTCTATATTCCAGTGAGTACAGGCCCAAAGCTGCTAAACGCTTCTTGGATATTAACCCCTCCATTCCCAGAATCATCCTTGTAAACCTCCTTTAGACTCTCTTCAATGACAACACATTCATTCTGAGATTTGGGGTTCAAAACTGTTGACAGTACTCCACGTGCAGCCTGACTAGTGTCTTATAAAGGCTCAGCATTATCTCCTTTTAACAATATGAAAAAGTAGCGGTCCCAATACAGTCCCCTGACGAATACCACTAGTCACTGGCAGCCAACCAGAAAATGTTACTTTTATTCCCTCTCGCTGCCTCCTGCCTTCAATCATTCCTCTATCCGTGCCAGTGTCTGTCGTGTAGAGCCATATGATTTTATCTTGTTAAGCAGCCTCATTTGTGGCACCTTATCAAATGCCTTCTGAAAATCCAAGTAAGTGACATCTACTGCCTCTCCTTTGTCCACTCTGCTAGTTGTCAGGAAAGATTTCCCCTTACAGAAACCATGCTGACTTTGACTTATTTTATCTTTAGTCTCCAAGTACCCTGAAAACTCATCCTTGATAGTAGACTCCAACACTGTCCCAACCACTAAGGTTAGGCTAACTGACCTTTAATATCTTTTGTTTTGATATTTGCAATTTTCCATTCTATCAGGAACATGCCAGAATCAAGTGATTCTTGAAAGATCATGACTGTTACCTCTTCAGCAACCCCTCTCAGGACTCTGGGATGTAGTCCATCTGGTCCAGGTGACTTATCCACCTTAAGACCTCTGAATTTACCTAGCACTTTTTCCTTTGGCGCTTACTCCGGCTCCCTGACACTCGGGTCCTACTGAAAGGACTTGGCCTGAAACGTTGACTTTATTCTTTTCCATCGATGCTGCCTGGCCTGATGAGTTCCTCCAGCATATTGTGCATGTTGTTTGGGCCATGATCTCTGGCTTTTCACCCTCGCACTTAAGAATGCTGAGGACTCCATTCACAATGTCCCAGCCCCGGCACCTGGGAGGCAACGTACCATCCGGGAGTATCTCTCTTCCCCTACAGAACCTCCTGTCTGCTCCTCTAAATAATGAATTCCTTATTGCCACAACATGCCTTTACTCCCTTCATCCCCTCTGCATTGCAGAGCTGGACTCGGTGCCTGAGACACAATCACTGTGACTTTCCTCTGTTAGAAGCTGTAGCTGGATGCATTTCTCGCAGTTGTAGTCACCTCCATTCCTTCCCACATCCTGCAAGAGGAACATTGAACTGTCCTGCCTGGCATATAAAGAAGGGAAGGAGAAAAGAAACTTGCTTTTGAGCTTTTCTGATTTTGTTTTCCCTGACTGAAGCTTCTCTTCGATAAAGCCTCAAAAGAGCTAAACCTCAAGATGACCACTCCTACTCCGTCTACTCAGATAATGGACGCTGTGCTTGTCCCTGTCTTCCTTTATTTACTCTTGCTAATCAATCCCAACATGGATGCTAGTTAAACCTCTATTTTGCTGAAGCAACCCGTTGCTCCCTTTTCTACTCGGGCAGTGGACCTGAGTGAAATCCCCTCTTTGGATAACCCCTCCCCTGTCTTGGATTCTATGGAGGCTAGTACCCAAGGTGAACCTGACTGATTTTGCAACTTTGGGTGGCTTCTTTCAATCCTATGCAGACCCTTCCCCCATACCAGACAGTGATGCAGCTTGTCAGAATGCCCTCGGTACATCTGTTGAAATTTTTGAGTGTTTCAGGTGACAAACCAAAACTCCTCGAAGTTCCAAAGGAATATAGTCTTACCTCCTTTTATACTTCATAGCTGCATCGATATTTTAGGACCAGGTCAGATCTTCAGAGATCTTGACACCCAGGAATTTGAAATTGCTCACTCTCTCCACTTCTGATTCCTCTATGAAAATCAGTTCATATTCCATTGTTCTCCCCTTCCTGCTCAACAATCAGCTGTTTGGCCTTGCTGACATTGACTGCAAGGTTATTGTTGCAACGCCACTTAACTAGCTGGTGTATCTCGGTCCTGTATGCCCTCTCATCTCCATCTGAGCTTCTACCAACAATGGTTGTATCGTCAGCAAATTTGTAGATGTTATTTGAGCTATGCCTAGCCACATGGTCATGGGTATAGCGAGAGTAGGGCAGTAGGTTTAGCACACACCCCTGTGGTGTGCCAGTGCTGATTATCAGCAAGGAGATGATATTATTACCCTTCCGTACCAATTGTGATCTTCCAGTTAGGAAGTCAGGTATCCAATTGCAGAGGGAGGTATAGAGGCCTAGGTTCTGTAGGATTATGTTTAAAACAAAAAAAGGAGCCAGATATAAACCTGATCAGAAAAGTCAGTCGACCCATTCAGTGTTGGGGAGAATGAGAGCGGGAGGAGTTTGTTGTTCATACTGTCCCATTTTTTTTTAAAATCTGACTTTTGGTTTGAGCCCAGCATGTGTACAGTTTACCTGTGCAGTTTCAGGCAGCCTATGGATGTGTTTCCTGACCCTAATCGTATTTCCTGCTTCTGTCATAGAAGGTGGCAGTTTAGCCCATTGAATTCATGCTGCTCTCTGCTAAAACTGTGCTCCACTTTCACGCATCCCATAATCCCCTCCTCCTGCAATGTAGAACCCCGAAATCTAGATCATTAATAATAGACTAAAGTAAGCATTGACTCCCTAAATAAATCTCTGTGGAAAGTCACTGGTCATTTTCTCCACTGGATGAACAATCTTTGAATTTACAAATACATAAAATTGTACAGTGATTGTAGATGGTGCAAGAGTGTGGCTTTCACTCCGAGTGTGACATGACCTGATTGTTGGGGGTTGGGTCAGTTGAGTTGAGCTTGGCCATGGTTGGGCCAGACTCATCTTTATATTTTATCCCTGAGTACAACTTTTTCCCACTATGCAGTGCTGCGTGCTCAAGCTTATCCCGTTTTTCCTTCATCAGGTAATGTGGAAACTACAAAGTAAAGAGCTATCGAAGTTAGTAGGTGTGAGACTATAGATGCTGGAATCTGGAGGAGTTCAGCAGGCTGAGCAACACCTATAGGAGAAAAGGAATTGTTACATTTCAGGTTGGCACTTCATTATCTGCTGCAGATGCACAATTTTCACCTGAAATATCAACAATCCCTCTCCTCCCACAGATCCTGCTTGACCTGCTCAGTTCTTACCGTCGACTGGTTGTTGTCTGTTGGTATGTCTTCCAATGAACAGTATCTTCATCACAGTCCTACCTCAACTCTTCATATCCATTTTCAACCTAAGATGCTCCAGGACAGGTTAATGAGCAGACTGTTAACTCTCTTGTATTCTATCTTAGGCGTTCCTGGGGATGTTCTGCCAATCAGCAAGAAGCCAGAGAAATTGTTGGAGTTAAAATCCAAGGTGTGTGGGTGATCTTTTGGGTCTGAAAGTAATGGTAGATATTTTACAAATTGTTTATCTAATGTAGTGACCATTTAAGTTGAAGAGATTCCAGCTTGGCTATCCAGATGAGTTCGCTAATAAGTGGGGATATAATTTTAAGATTGGAGTAATGTATAAGGGAGAAGTCAGTTGTTTTTTCTTACAGAGTGGTAGGTGTGCGGTAGAGGCAGATGCATTGGAGACATTTAAGAAACCTTGGAGGCCAAGTCATTGGGTATATTTAAAGTGGAAGTTGATAGGTTCTTGATTAATAAAGGTGTCAATGGTTACGGGGAGAATGTAGGAGAATAGGTTTGAGAGGCATAATAAATCAACCATGATGGAATAACAGATCAGACCTGATGGGCTGAATTGCCTAATTTTGCTCCTATGCCATATGGTCTAAACACTTAAATAGGCATGTGGATGATAGAACAATGGAGGACTATGTAGCAAGAAGGATTGTGAAGTTGTTATAACTAGAGAGAGGGTTCTTGGGAAACTGAAAGGTCTGAGGTAGATAAGTTATCTGGACCCTAGGGTTCTGAAAGAGGTGGCGAAGAGATAGTGGAGGCATTAGTAATGACCTTTCAAGAATCACCAGATTCTGGAATGGTTCTTGAAGAATAGAAAATTGCAAAAGTCACTCCACTCTTCAAGAAGTGACAGAGGCAGAAGAAAAGAAATTATAGGCCGGTTAGTCAGACCTCAGTGGTTGGGAAGATGTTAGTCGATATTAAGGATGAGGTCTCAGGGTACTTGGAGGCACATGATAAAATAGGCTGTAGTCAGCATGGTTTTCTTAAGGGAAAATCTTACTTGACAAATCTGGTTGGAATTCTTTGAAGAAATAACAAGCAGGATAGACAAAGGAGAATTGGTTGAGATTTTGTACTGGATTTTCAGAAGGCCTTCGACAAGTTACAGGCCCATGGTACTACAGGGAAGATTCTAGTATGCATAAAGCGGTGGCTCACTGGCAGGAGGCAAAGAGTGGGAATAAAAGGAGCCTTTTCCATCTGGCTGCCAGTGGTGTTCCACAGGGGTCTGAGTTGTGACCAATTCTTTTCATGTTTTATGCCAATGTTTGGATGTGTGGGCATGTGGCCAAATGGTTAAGGCATTGGACTAGCATCCTGAAGGTCGTGAGTTCGAGCCGCAGCCGAGGGAATGTGTTGTGTCCTTGAGCAAGGCACTTAATCACACATTGCTCTGCGACGACACTGGTGCCAAGCTGTATGGGTCCTAATGCCGTTCCCTGGGACAACATTGGTGTCATGGAGAGGGGAGACTTGCAGCATGGGCAACTGCTGGTCTTCCATACAACCTTGCCCAGGCCTGTGCCCTGGAGAGTGAAGACTTTCCAGGCGCAGATCCATGGTCTCACAAGACTAACGGAATAGGTTGAAAAGTTGGCACTTCATTGTGGGCTTGTACTGTGCTGTTAACGATCTATGTCTGATTGAGAGAGCGTGGAAAAGAACAGCACAAGATTGGGCTCTTCAGCCTATAATGAGATATGGTTAATAAAGTGTACTCAATTCTGCGTTTTTATCCACAGTGGCAGTGAGTATAAAACAGGGAAGTCCTGCTGAACTTTTATAAGACACTCACCTGGCTATAAATAGCTTATTGTGCTTATCTTTGGTTGCCATGTTATAGGAAGAATGTGAAGACGTTAGAGAGGGTTCAAAGGAAATTTATCTCTACAACTATTTTCTTTGGAGAGGCAATGTTTTGAGGAGAAACGACAGAATTATATAAAGCAATGAGGGAAGTGGACAGGAGGATCATGGAAGCTGTTTCTCTTGATGGACAGGTTGAGGACTGGCAGATACAGATGTCAAAAAGTAGAGAAATTCAGTGATACGGGGAAACCTTTTTTCATACGGCATATTTTTGGAATTTGGAATGCACAGCCTGCAGATGTGTTGTAGAAGTTTCTTCAAGAGGGAATTGGATAAGTGGTGCAGGAATGTTGAGGGTGGAAGTCAGTAGTTACTTTGGTAGAGAGCAGGTGTGGACATAATCGGTTGAATGGCTTGGAAGCTATGATTGGGTGCTGGGAGATTTGCTGATGTCTTAACCGGTAGTCAAGCCGTGTTGCTTCTCATGTCTTCTCTCCTATAGAGTTGCAATCAAATACGGTGCTGTGCAATGTCTCCTTGTGGAACCTGGATTGCATTCTCAACCATCAACAGACTCCGCCTGTATCGGATACAGTATAGGAATACTTCCATCACTGTTAATATGGTATGAGGATTCTCCTTGTAAAAGGATGACTAACAGAGTGAGATGGTAATGTATGTTGAGTGAAGTTGAGATCCTGTGGCATGGAGGTAATGAGTGATGGATTCTCAGGTGCTGCGTGTGGCACAGGTGAGGGTCAGGGGAAAGTGTATTTGCCTATTTGTCATTGGGGATTAATGCAAAAATTTAAAAACTGCAGATGCTGTAAATCAGATAAAATGTTAGAAACTGTCATGGACAGGCAAACATAATGCAAAGGCATACTGTACATTAAGTCTTGTGCCCTGAAGAAGGGTCCTGGCTCAAAACATTGACTGTTTATTCATCTCCAGAGCTGCTGCCTGACCTGCTGAGTTTCTTCCAACATTTTATGTGTTGCTTGGATTTCCAGCATCAGCAGATTTTCCTGTGTTTATGCCGACATAAAGCCAACATTTCAGAGTCCATTTCTGCTCTGAGCTGGGCAGAACCTCTGAGCTTAATTCTTACCCTTGTTACAGATCAGACAAACAGTGAAGACATTGCTGCCAGCTCACCGATTGCTCTTTACTGCTGATTCCACCAGGCTGATCATTGGCTCAGATCATAGCCAGATTCAGATTGTGGATCTAGGGATGTTGGGTTCTAAGAAAATACATACTCTCACTCCGAAAACTGGTGAGTCTTCCATTGGAATATGCTGCTAAGGGGGTTACATCTAAATTTCACAGCTATTGCCTAGAACATGGACTAGTACAGTATTAATGCGTAAATCCTGTCTTTAAATCTCAGTCAATGTGATGAGTTGCAATGTAAAGGGGAGACAAAACTGGAAGGGGAGAACACAGGACTGAAGGTGTTATACTTCAGTGAATGCAGTTTACAGAACAAGGTAGATGAACTTATAGCACAATTACTGATTTGCATGTATGAAGTTGTGGGTGTCAGAGAATTGTGGCTGAAAGAAGATTATAACTTGGAGCTTAACGTTCAAGGATACACATTGTATTGAAAGGGTAGGCAGGTAGACTGACAAGGTAGGGTGGCTCTGTTGGTAAAAATGAAATCAAATCATTAGAAAGAAGTGACATAGGATTGGAAGATATAGAATCGTTGTGAGTAGAGCTAAGGAAATGCAAAGGTAAAAGGCCCCGATAGGTGTTGTATACAGACTCCCAAACAGTAATAAAGATGTGGTCTACAAATTACAATGGGAGATAGGAAATGCATGACAAAGGGGCAATATTACGATAGTCATGGGGGATTTCAATATGCAGGTAGATTTGGAAAATTAGGTTGTTGCTGGATCCCAAGAGGAGGAATTTGTAGAATGCCTACGAGATGGCTTTTTAGAGCAGTTCATGGTTGAGCCCACTAGGAGATCAGCTATTCTGGATTGGGGAACACGCAAGGAACCACAATTGATTAGAGAGCTTAAAGTAAAGGAATCCTTATGGGCCAGTGATCATTCTATGAAAGAATTCACCCTGCAATTTGAGAACGAGAGACTGAAGTCAGATGTATCAGAACTACAATGCTGTGAAGGGAATTACAGAGGCATGAGAAGAGCTGGCTGGAGTTGATTGGAGGTGAACGCGAATAGGGGTGACTGCAGAGCAGCAATGGCTGGAGTTTCTGGTAGCAACTTGGGAAATGCAGGAGAGATGCATCCAAGAAAAGTCAAAACCAACATAAAAGCCAAAGAGAAAACACAATAGAGCAAAACTTAGTGGGAAGATAGATTGGGAAACTTTTAAAAATCAACAGAAAGCAACTAAAAAGTCATAAAAGAAGGAAAAGATGGAATATGAAGGTAAGCTAGCCAGTAATGTTAATGACGGTACCAAAAGTTTATTCAGATGTATAAAGTGTAAAAGAGGGGTAAGAGTAGGTATCAGATCACTGGAAAATGATGCTGGAGAGGTAATGGGGTCAAGGAAATGGTGGATGAACTGAATAAGGATTTTACATAAGTCTTCACTGTGTAAAGGCTGATTTATACTTCTGCATCAAATGGACGCCGTAGGTACGGCATTGCCGCAAACCCTACGCGGAGCCTAAGTGGCTCCCTATGCTGTAGCCCGGCGCGCACCTCTCCCAAAATGTAACTACGCGTCGCGGCAACTGTGATTGGTCTGCTTGGTATCATTGCATTTCCTCCTACGCTGCAATAGCTTCCCATTGGGCGACTGAGGGGCAGGGAAGGAACTCTGGTTGCAAAGCTTTACAGACTTCCGAAATTATGGAGGACACATTTCGCTTTTACGAAAAAAGGCGCTCACCTTAAATTTGTTTACCCCGAGAAAGACTACCATGACTGTGAAGCCTTGCACGGGCAGGTGTGTGCACATGCGCAATGTGCACGAATTACAGTGCGATGCAGACACACCAATGCACAAGTATAAATGCTCACAACGTGCGTAGGCCACTTGCATAGGTTACGGCGTCGAGTTGACGCACAAGTATAAATCAGCCTTAAGACATGAGCAGTATGCTGGAAGTTTGAGATTATCGGGGCAGAAGTTTGTGGTTGCCATTAATAGGGAGAAGGTTCTGGGAAACTGAGAGGTCTGAAGGTAGATAGTCATAGTTATAGTCATACTTTATTGATCCCGGGGGAAATTGGTTTTTGTTACAGTTGCACCATAAATAATAAATAGTAAATAGGTAACCTCTACAAGATGGACTACATCCCAGAGTTTTGAAAGAGGTGGCTGAAGAGATTGTGGAAGCAGTAGTAATGATCTTCCAAGAATCAATAGATTCTGGCATGGTTTTGGAGGTGTGGAAAATTGCAAATGTCACTTGACTATTCAAGAAGAGTGAGAGGGAGAATTAGAGCCCAGCTAATCTGACCTCAGTGGTTGGAAAGTTGTTTGGAATCTATTGTAGTTTCGGGGTACTTGGAGGCATGTGATAAAATAGGCTGCAGTCAGCATGGTTTCTTTAAGGGATAATATTGCCTGACAAATGCATTGGAATTGTTTGAAGAAATAACAAGCAAGATAGACAAAGGACATTTGGTTGATGTTGTGTACTTGGATTTTCAGAAGCCATTGACAAGGTGCTTCACCTGAGGCTGCTTAACAAGTTAAGAGCCCATGGTATTACAGAAAAGGTGCTAACATGGATGGAGAGTTTGATGATTGGCTGAAGTGGGAATAAAGTGAACCTTTTCAGGTTAGTTGCCAGTGACTAGTGGTGTTCCACCAAGGGTCTGTGTTGGTACCACTAAATTTTATGCGATATGTCAATGATTAGGATGATGGAATAGATGTCTTTGTGGCCAAGTTTGTGGACGATACAAAGACAGGTGGAGGGGCATATAGTTTTGATGAAGCAGATAGGCGAGGAGAATGTGAAAAAGAGTGGCTTATGGTCGGGAAGTGTATGGCCATGTACTTTGATAGAAGAAATGAAAACGACCGACAGGGTTATTTCTTCAGCAGTTTAATCGGGCACAATGGCACAAGCAAGTGGACGTCAGTCAGTGAGAACAGCGGGAGGAGTTTAAAAGGAGACACCTTATAGAGCGGCCATCCGAGTAGAGGGAGACAGAGTAGAAAGGCTTTGGCTCAACGGGGCTTCAGTGATAACAGGTTGAGGCGAGGTAGGTTACCTGTGTAGAATACTCTGTGTACGTGTGTGAGGCCGGTGTTCTGTGCTCGGTGTCAGATGTGGGAGGTCCTGGAGACTCCCAGCCTCCCGGACAGCCAGATCTGCACAAGGTGCATCGAACTGCAGCTCCTTAGGGACCACGTTAGGGAACTGGAGATGCAGCTCGATGACCTTCGTCTGGTCAGGGAGAGTGAGGAGGTGATAGAGAAGAGCTACAGGCAAGTAGTCGAGGCCTGGGGAGACAGATAAGTGGATGTCAGTCAGGAGAGGGAAGGACAGGAGTCAGACACTAGAGAGTACCCCTGTGGCTGTCCCCCTTAACAATAAGTACTCCTGTTTGAGTACGGTTGGTGGGGACGGCATACCTGGGGGAAGTGACAGTGGCTGTGCCTCTGGCACAGAGTCTGGCCTTGTGGCTCAGAAGGGTAGGGAAAGGAAGAGGATGGCAGCAGTGATAGGGGACTCTATAGTCAGGGGGTCAGACAGGTGATTCTGTGGACACAGGAAAGAAGCACGGATGGTAGTTTGCCTCCCAGGTGCCAGGGTTCGGGATGTTTCTGATCGTGTCCACGATATCCTGAAGTGGGAAGGAGACAGCCAGAGGTCGTGGTACATATTGGTACCAACGACATAGGTAGGGAAAGGGAGGAGGTCCTGAAAGCAGACTACAGGGAGTTAGGAAGGAAGTTGAGAAGCAGGACCACAGAGGTAGTCGTTGCGGGATTAATGCCTGTGCCATGTGAGAGTGAGTATAGGAATAGAATGAGGTGGAGGATAAA
The DNA here is from genome assembly GCF_030028105.1 of Mobula birostris. NCBI lineage: Eukaryota > Metazoa > Chordata > Chondrichthyes > Myliobatiformes > Myliobatidae > Mobula > Mobula birostris. The sequence continues at coordinate 85,503,207 of NC_092384.1, forward strand.
TGTGTGGCTAAGGGATTGGAGCAGGGGGCAGGGATCATTAGGACCTTGTTTGGGGCAGGAATGACCTGTACAAAAAGGATGGGTTGCACTTGAATCCCAGGGGGACCAATATTTTGGTGGGGAGGTTTGCTAAGGCTATTGGGGAGAGTTTAAACTAGGATTGCTGGAGGGTGGGAACCAAACTGAAGAGGCGGTTGGCTCACAAATAGGGAAAGTTTGGAAACAGTGCGAAAGGGAGGATAGGCGGGTGATAGAGAAGGGACATGCTCAGACCGATGGTTTGAGATGTGTCTATTTTAATGCGAGGAGTATTATGAACAAAGCAGATGAGCTTAGAGCGTGACTACTTCGAGTGCCAGGCTTTAGGTGTTTCAGAAAGGATAGGGAGGGAGGCAGAAGAGGTGGGGGCGTGGCATTGTTGATCAGAGATAGTGTCACGGCTGCAGAAAAGGAGGAAGACATGGAGGGATTGTCTACGGAGTCTCTGTGGGTGGAAGTTAAGAACAGGAAGGGGTCAATAACTCTACTGGGTGTTTTTGTAATAGACCACCCAACAGTAACAGGGACATCGAGGAGCAGATAGGGAGTCAGATTCTGCAAAGGTGTAATAATAACACGGTTGTTGTGGGAGATTTTAATTTCCCGATTATCGATTGGCATATCCCTGGAGCGAGTTATTTAGATGGGCTGATGTTATGTGTGTTCAAGAAGGTTTCTTGACACAATATGTAGATAAGCCTACAAGAGGAGAGGCTGTACTTGATCTGGTATTAGGAAATGAACCTGATCAGATGTCTCAGTGGGAGAGCATTTTGGAGATAGTGATCACAATTCTATCTCCTTTACCATAGCATTGGAGAGGACCAGGAACAGACAAGTTAGGAAAGTGTTTAATTGGAGTAAGGGGAAATATGAGGCTATCAGGCAGGAACTTGGAAGCATAAATTGGGAACAGATTTTCTCAGGGAAATGCACGGAATAAATGTGGCAAATGTTCAGGGGATATTTGGGTGGAGTTCTGCATAGGTATATTCCAATAAGACAGGGAAAGGATGGTAGGGTAGAGGAACCGTGGTGTACAAAGGCTGTTGTAAATCTAGTCAAGAAGAAAAGAAGCGCTTACGAAAGGTTCAAAAAACTAGGTAATGATAGAGATCTAGAAAATTATAAGGCTAGCAGGAAGGAGCTTAAGAAAGAAATTAGGAGAGCCAGAAGGGGACGTGAGAAGGCCTTGGCGGACAGGATTAAGGAAAACCCCAAGGCATTCTACAACTATGTGAGGAGCAAGAGCATAAGATGTGAGAGAATAGGACCAATCAAGTGTGACAGTGGAAAAGTGTGTATAGAACCAGAGGAGATAGTAGATCTATTTAATGATTACTTCGGTATTCACTATGGAAAGGATCTTTGTGATTGTAGGGATGACTTAGAGCGAACGGAAAAGCTTGAGCATGTAGATTAAGAAAGAGGATGTGCTGGAACTTTTAGAAGGCATCAAGTTAGATAAGTCACCAGGACCGGATGAGATGTACCCCAGGCTACAGTGGGAGATGAAGGAGGAGAATGCTGAGCCTCTGGCGATGATCTTTGCATCATCAATGGGGACGGGAGAGGTTCCAGAGGATTGGAGGGTTGCGGATGTTGTTCCATTATTCAAGAAAGGGAGTAGAGATAGCTCAAAAAATTATAGACCAGTAAGTCTCACTTCAGTTGATGGAGAAGATCCTGAGAGGCAGGATTTATGAACATTTGGAGAGGCATAATATGATTAGGAATAGTCAGCATGGCTTTCTGAAAGGTAGGTCGTGCCTTATGAGCCTGATTGAATTTTTTGGGGATGTGACTAAACACATTGATGACAGTAGAGCAGTCGATGTAGTGTATATGGATTTCAGCAAGGCACTTGGACAAGGTACCCCAGGCAAGGCTTATTGAGAAAGTAAGGAGACATGGGATCCAAGTTTTCTCCAGATAAATCAACACATTCTCCATGGTTTGGCCTTGTGCCTTATGTGTAGTCATAGCAAAGCTTGACTGTACCGGGAACCGGCTCCGCTAGAGAGGGACACCTTCCCCTTCTGATAAACTGAGAGTCATTCTTGGGATCATGACAATGTCATTTTTGAATGCATGAATTCTCCACATCAGCATCATTTCCGCGTTTCATAACTGCTAGAAGCTGACGGAAATCGCCACAGCAAATGGTTAAAATACCCCCGAAGGCCTCATTCTTGCTGCATACATCATGAAGAGTACGGTCCACAGCTTCAAAGCTCTCCCTCCTAATCATGGGGCACTCATCCCAGACAATAAGCTTCACATTGTGGAGTAAATTTGCAGTATTGGTGTTTTTATCGATGTTACAAAGGGCATCCTCATTGACTTTGAGGGGTATTTTGAATCGTAAGTGCGCTGTCCTACTGCCAGGCATCAATGTTGCTGCAATACCTGATGATGCTACAGCAATAGCCACACCTCCATCTCCCCTAACTTTAGTGAGGATCAAGTTGATAATAAATGTCTTGCCCGTTCCTTCTGGTGTATCAATGAAAATCATTGAAGAGAGATTCCTTTCCAAGCAGTCGCACACATATTCATATACTTCTCTTTGCTCATTATTCAATGGGGGCTCCTTCTGTGAAACAAATTCCTGCTGTTCGTCTCTGTTGTATTGCAGTTCACTCAATAATTGCAGATTGCCAGCACTTTGAGGAATTGTACAGTTTTTTGGTGTTGGCAGGTTTTATTCTTCAAGTGTTTTGCCCAAGTTCTCAAGTTCCTCTTGTAAATACAGAAGAGCTTGTCCATGATGCCTCTCTCTCATCGATCATGATGTTAGGATCATTGCAACACACATCAAAGTTGCTGGTGAACGCAGGCCAGGCAGCATCTCTAGGAAGAGGTACAGTCGACGTTTCGGACCAAGACCCTTCATCAGGAAGAGTTAGTAAGAGATTTGAAAGTGAGAGGGGGAGATCCAAAATGATAGGAGAAGCCAGGAGGGGGAGGGATGGAGCCAAGGGATGGATGGGTGATTGGCAAAGGGGATATGAGAGAATCATGGGACAGGAGGTCCGGGGAGAAAGACAAGGGGGGGGGGGGGTGGGAACCCAGAGGATGGGCAAGGGGTATAGTCAGAGGGACAGAGGGAGAAAAAGGAGAGAGAAAAAATGTGTATATAAATAAATAATGGATGGGGTACGGGGGGAGGTGGGGCATTAGCGGAAGTTTGAGAAGTCAACGTTCATGCCATCAGGTTGGAGGCTACCCAGACGGAATATAAGGTGGTGTTCCTCCAACCTGAGTGCGGCTTCATCTTTACGGTAGAGGAGGCTGTGGATAGGCATATCAGAATGGGAATGGGGCATGGAATTAAAATGTGTGGCCACTGGGAGATCCCGCTTTCTCTGGCGGACAGAGCGTAGGTGTTCAGCAAATGATCTCCCAGTCTGCGTCGGGTCTCGCCAATATATAGAAGGCCACATCGGGAGCACCAGACGCAGTGTATCACCCCAGCCGACTCACAGGTGAAGTGTCGCCTCACCTGGAAGGACTGTCTGGGGCCCTGAATGGTGGTAAGGGAGGAAATGCAAGGGCATGTGTAGCACTTGTTCTGCTTGCAAGGATATTTGCCAGGAGGGAGATCGGTGGGGAGAGATGGGGGTGACAAATGGACAAGGGAGTCGCATAGGGAGCGATCCCTGCGGAAAGCAGAGGGGGGGGAGGGAAAGATGTGCTTAGTGGTGGGATCCCATTGGAGGTGGCGGAAGCTACGGAAAATAATATGTTGGACCCGGAGGCTGGTGGGGTGGTAGTTGAGGACAAGGGGAACCCTATTCCTAGTGGGGTGGCGGGAGGATGGAGTGAGAGCAGATGTGCGTGAAATGGGGGAAATGCATTTAAGAGCAGAATTGATGGTGGACGAAGGGAAGCCCCTTTCTTTAAAAAAGGAAGACATCTCCCTCGTCCTGGAATTAAAAGCCTATTCCTGAGAGCATTGATCCTGAGGATCATTGATAGTTCTGCTCTCCATTTGTAAGAAATCTTCAGACATTACATTCTTGAACTGGTTCCATAATTGCTGTGGATTGTTAATTTCAGTGTTTGTTAGCAAGACAATAAACGAATCTCTCATTGCTCTGGGCATTCTTGTTGTCTCTGCTTCTTCCATAGTTTGCTGCCAATGATCGTCAGCTTGCAACAATCTTCTCTCTCTGCAGATGTCTTTGAATGGTGGAAGGATATCTCCATCATGTGTTTTCAATGATTGGAAAGACACTGGTCCCTTTCTGTGATGAAGAAGTCATATCAAATAGTAGAGGTCACCACTTTGTGGAGAAACGGTATATACTCAACCCAGAACATTTGCTACAAAAATACTGGAGTACTCCTCAACTTTTTTCCCCATTCTCCTTCTTTCCCATCTCTTATTAGTCCACGTGTAGAATCTGGGAATATCTGCATAGTACAGGGTTCTGCAAATGAATCACGAGTGCAAAGATCCATGAACTCCGTTTAAGTGGTTCTTGACATATTATTCAAATGAACAGCAGCATTATCTCGAAAGAATACTTGATGCTGTTGGGGAAGGTGCACTTGAAGGCGAACAACAGCTGGTTCCCTCTCGTGAATTGGAAATCCAAGTATCAGTCCGACAGCTTCAGAGGACCTGATATATCTGCCTGTTAAATACTGTGTGATTTCGTCTTCTCTATTCACTCCAAAAATTGCCCTGTCACTCCCCTTCATGGTATATTTGATGACATATCTGATGGACTTGACAGATGAGCATATTTCTACATTTAGATGACAATTGAACAGCTTTAATAGTTGGGCATTATCGGGGACCACCCATTCAGAAGTTGTAGTTCGACTTTGTCGTCCTACTTGATGACCTTCGAATTTTCCCATTTGCACAGACCGTCTCCTATATGCAGGATATGAATCATCCCCACACCTTGTATGCTCAATAAATGGCTTCGGATACCTCTTACTGCATGTACCATTTTGCCAACACAGTGGTTTAGTGGTGCAATATGGACCATGTATCATGCGCTTCATACCAATTCATGCAGCTCTGGATCTTCATTTGGGTCTGGTATTTCTGCTTGAACGAATTTATCATAATCTTGTGGTCTTGGCTTGGATGCCTCATTGAGCCACAGCAGACAGTGGAAATGAGGCAGACCCCGCTTTTGGTATTCGACACTTAAAATGTAAGCGATACATCTATCAAAGAGACCATCTGTTCCAGTGAGGTACTTCATAAACAACTTTCTCTTCAAGTCAAACAGTCTCACAATTAAATCTGGCCAATCATTTGGTGGCTGATGCCACAAAAGATGCTGTCGGATTTCGGGCCAGTTTGGATTGCATGTCATTGTAATCAACAATGAGGCATTACCATGCTTCCATATATACATCATGGCGTCCTGACATCGTTCCATCATGTATCTCGGTCCACTGACAAATGTTGAGGAGAGGATGATGCGCCTTCCGATGTTTCTGAAATCATCGTCGTCATTCATTGCATCAGTCAGGCCTCTGTATGTTGTTGATAGTCAGAGTACAGAGAGCAGTTTGCGCCCCTAATCTGAGAAGGGATGTGCTGACATTGGAGAGGGTTCAAAGGAGGTTCACAAAAATTATTCCAGGATTGCAAGGCTTATCATGTGAGGAGCATTTGATGGCTCTGGGACTGTACTCACTGTTATTCAGAGGTATTGGGTGGGTGTGGCTTCACTGAAACCTATCGAATGTTAAAATGCCATGATAGTGTAGATATGGAAAGAATGATTTCTAAGGTTGGGGAAGTCTTAAGACTAGAGGATACAGCCTCAAAATAGAGGATGTCCATTTAGAATGGAGATGAGGAGGAACTTCTTTAGCCAGAGAATGGTGAATCTGAGGAATTCATTGCCGCAGGCAGCTGTGGAGGCCAAGTCATTGGGTATATTTAAGGCTGAAGTTGATAGATTCTTAGTCAGGACATGAAGAGATATGGGCAGAAGGCTATAGATTGGGGCTGAGAGGGAAATGGATCGGCCGTAATGAAATGGCTGAGCAGGCTTGATGGGCCAAACGGCCTAATTCTGCTCCTATATCTTATGGTCCAATAATTTGCCCACCACTGATGTCAGACTCGCTGGCCTGTAATTCTCAGGACGCCTAATGTAAAAATAAACTGATTAGAGTTGAAACAATGTGATCAAAGTATACAAACTGGCTGCTGCTACTTTTTGTAATTACATAATTGTCCAGTGGATGGGAAAACTAGGCCTGACTTCTCAGGGGCAAAGTCCCTGTAAATTATGTCACCCTAAGGAAAGGTGGGGTAGGGTGGGGGACTGAGTGCCAAATTATCCTGGATGAGAGAATTTTCTCAACGTGGTTTGTTCCAACCCCTGCTGTAGTTTCCCGTGAACCCATCTGTCTTTTGGCGGTGAGTGCAGATGGGAGCTGGCTGGCGGCTGCAAGTTACAGCTGTGAAATCAACATCTATAACCTTGCAGAGTTAAAGGTAAGAGACTAGAATTTCTTGGAAAGTGCATGGTGGAAAGGGGTGGAGAAAAGCAGATGTTGGTGGGATGGGTGGGTCTGGGTAGGAGAGAAGCTGAAGATATTGGGAGTGCAACAAAAGGTGCATTACCATGTAATGGGAGGAGTTCAGTGGGGTGAAGGGGAAATATTGGTGTGGTTCAGGAAAGAGGCTGATCTTGACCATGGACCATAGAATAGTATAGAACATAGAATAGTACAGCACATTACAGGCCTTTCGGCCCACAATGTTCTGCCCACCCTCAAACCCTGCCTCCCATATAACCCCCCAGCTTAAATTCCTCCATATACCTGTCTAGTAGTCTCTTAAACTTCACGAGTGTATCTGCCTCCACCACTGACTCAGGCAGTGCATTCCACGCACAACCACTCTCTGAGTAAAAAACCTTCCTCTAGTACCCCCCTTGAACTTCTCACCCCTTACCTTAAAGCCATGTCCCCTTGTATTGAGCAGTGGTGCCCTGGGGAAGAGGCGCTGGCTATCCACTCTATCTATTCCTCTTATTATCTTGTACACCTCTATCATGTCTCCTCTCATCCTCCTCTCCAAAGAGTAAAGCCCTAGGTCCCCTAGTCTCTGATCATAATCTATACTCTCTAAACCAGGCAGCATCCTGGTCAATCTCCTCTGTACCCTTTCCAATGCTTCCACATCCTTCCTAAAGTGAGGCGGCCAGAACTGGACACAGTGCTCCAATTGTGGCCTAACCAGAGTTTTATAGAGCTGCATCATTACATCGCGACTCTTAAACTCTATCCCTCGACTTATGAAAGCTAACACCCCATAACCTTTCTTAACTACCCTATCTACCTGTGAGGCAACTTTCAGGGATCTGTGGACATGTACCCCCAGATCCCTCTGCTCCTCCACACTACCAAGTATCCTGCCATTTACTTTGTACTCTGCCTTGGAGTTTGTCCTTCTATAGTGTACCATCACAGACTTCTCTGGGTTGAACTCCATCTGCCGCTTCTCAGCCCACTTCTGCATCCCATCAATGTCTCGCTGCAATCTTTGACAATCCTCTACACTATCTACACCACCACCAACCTTTGTGTCGTCTGCAAACTTGCCAACTCACCCTTCTACCCCCACATCCAGGTCATTAATAAAAATCACGAAAAGTAGAGATCCCAGAACAGATCCTTGTGGGACACCACTAGTCACAATCCTCCAATCTGAATGTACCCCCTCCACCATGACCCTCTGCCTTCTGCAGGCAAGCCAATTCTGAATCCACCTGGCCAAACTTCCCTGGCTCCCATGCTTTTTGACTTTCTGATTAAGCCTACCGTGTGGAACCTTGTCAAATGCCTTACTAAAATCCATATAGATCACATCCACTGCACTACCCTCATCTATATGCCTGGTCACCACCTGAAAGAACTCTATCAGGCTTGTTAGACACGATCTGCCCTTCACAAAGCCATGCTGACTGTCCCTGATCAGACCAAGATTCTCTAAATGCCTATAGATCCTATCTCTAAGAATCTTTTCCAACAGCTTTCCCACCATAGATGTGAGACTCACTGGTCTATAGTTACCCGGACTATCCCTACTACATTTTTTGAACAAGGGGACAACATTCGCCTCCCTCCAATCCTCCGGTACCATTCCCGTGGACAACGAGGACATAAAGATCCTAGCCAGAGGCTCAGCAATCTCTTCCCTATCCTCGTGGAGCAGCCTGGGGAATATTCCGTCAGGACCCGGGGACTTATCCGTCCTAATGTATTTTAATAACTCCCAACACCACCTCTCCCTTAATATCATCATGCTCCAGAACATCAACCTCACTCATATTGTCCTCACCATCATCAAGTTCCCTCTCATTGATGAATACTGAAGAGAAGTATTCATTGAGGACCTCGCTCACTTCCACAGCCTCCAGGCATATACTTCCACCTTTATCTGTAATCGGTCCTGCCTTCACTCCTGTCATCCTTTTGTTCATGAATGCCTTGGGGTTTTCCTTTACCCTACTCGCCAAGGCCTTCTCATGCCCCCTTCTTGCTCTTCTCAGCCCCTTCTTAAGCTCCTTTCTTGCTTCCCTATATTTCTCAATAGACCCATCTGATCCTTGCTTCCTAAACCTCATGTATGCTGCCTTCTTCCACCTGACTAGATTTTCCACCTCACTTGTCACCCATGGTTCCTTCACCCTACCATTCTTTATCTTCCTCACTGGGACAAATTTATCCCTAACATCCTGCAAGAGATCTCTAAACATCGACCACATGTCCATAGTACATTCCCCTGCAAAAACACCATCCCAGTTCACACCCGCAAGTTCTAGCCTTATAGCCTCATAATTTGCCCTTCCCCAATTAAAAATTTTCCTGTCCTCTCTGATTCTGTTCTTTTCCATGATAATGCTAAAGGCCAGGGAGCGGTGGTTACTGTCCCCCAGATGCTCACCAACTGAGAGATCTGTGACCTGACCTGGTTCATTACCTAGTACTAGATCTAGTATGGCATTCCCCCTGGTCGGCCTGTCCACATACTGTGACAGGAATCCGTCCTGGACACACTTTAACTCTGCCCCATCTCAACCCTTGGAACTAATCAGGTGCCAATCAATATTAGGGAAGTTAAAGTCACCCATGATAACAACCCTGTTATTTTTGCACTTTTCCAAAATCTGCCTCCCAATCTGCTCCTCTGTATCTCTGCTGCTACCAGGGGGCCTATAGAATACTCCCAATAAAGTAACTGCTCCCTTCCTGTTCCTGACTTCCACCCATACTGACTTAAAAGAGGATCCTGCTACATTACAACCCTTTCTGTAGCTGTAATAGTATCCCTGACCAGTAATGCCACCCCTCCTCCCCTTTTCCCCCCTCTCTATCCCTTTTAAAGCACTGAAATCCAGGAATATTGAGAATCCATTCCTGCCCTGGTGCCAGCCAGGTCTCTGTATGGCACAGTAACAGCCATTCAGCCCATAATGTCCATACTGATCACATCTGCTTTTCTGTAGTCTATTTGCCTTCATTCCTTATCTGTTCCTGTGTCAGTTTAAGTGCCTCTTAAACATTGTTTTTTCTGTTTCCATGGTTTCCCATGGCAGCTCATTACAAGCACCTACTACTATGATGACTACTACTCTCTGTGAGGGGACATACAGAAAGTTTGTGAACCCTTTAGAATTTTCTCTCTTTCTGAATAAATATGACCTAAACTGTGATCAGATCTTCATACAAGTCCTAAAACTAGATTTAAAAAAAAATCCTGATTAAATAATGACACAAACACACTATACTTGTTCATCTACTTATTGAGGAAAAATGATCCAATATTACATGTATTTGTTGGATATAGTATGAAAACCTCTGGGGATGCCTTCTACAAAAGCTATTTGGATTCAAGTGTTCAAATCAATGAGATGAGATTGGAGGTGTGGGTTGTGGAGGTGCCCTGCCCTATGAAAAAGATGCACAAAGTCAGGTTACTGATGGGCCTGCTGTTCTCAAGAAAGATATGTTTCCATGCATCATGCCTCGATAAAACAACTTTCAGAGGACCTTATAAGAAGAATTGTAGAGATGCATCAAGCTGGAAAAGGCTACAAAAGCATTTCTGAAAACCTGTGTGTTCGTCAGTCCACATTAAGAGAAATTGTCTACAAATGGAGGAAAATCAGTATTGTTGCTGCTCTCCGTAGGAGTGGGCATCCTGCAAAGAGCACAACCTGCAATGCGGAAGGAGATGTAAAAGAATCCAAGGTAACAGCAAGACACCTGCAGAAATCTCTAGAACTTGCTCAGATCTCTGTTCATGAAGAACACCACAGAGGAAACCATTGCTCTCAAGAAAAAAACATTGCTGCACGCCTCAAGTTTACGAAAGACCACCTGGATGTTCCACAACACTTCTGGGACAATGTTCTGTGGACAGATGAGACCAAAGTTCTGCCCTCTAGTCATAGTCATATATCCTAAAGCCTGGAAACAGGCCCTTCAGTGGGGGTGGTATGTCAGGGAGGATTGAGATGTTGAGATATGATGACTGAGTCCTTCTCAATGTGTTCCAAAATTTCTTCTTTCCTCACAGCATCACTGCAATGTTCCAGTCTATAACCACTTTCCCACTGCAATGGCCATCAATCCACAGACCAACAACCTGATCACTGTACATGCCGATCAGCAGGTATGGACTTTTCATCATCATCCAATCTGTGATGTATGCTCGGGGCCTCTTGTCTGTGATTCCTGTAGAAATTGTCTGTAAACTACATTCACTGCCATTAGGTGAAGGGTGGCTGGGAAGTTGACATGGGTCAGAAAGTAGAGTAAAATTTACTTTAAACTTTGATTTGGCGGTGATTGGTCTAGAAGTAGTTGGATTTAGTATAGTGTCATTTACAGGAGTCCACATCAGATCAGTGCTCCATAGGCAGGAACATTAATGAGTACCTGCAAAGGGATTTTAGGAAGATAGGCATAAACTTAAAGGACTTCCAGGCTTGTGATCTGTGGATTACTACCTGTGCCACGTACCAGTGAGGTGAAATGCATTTCAACATTTGGGTAAGGAGCAAAAGGGAAGGTTTGAAGTTTTGGATCATTGGGTTCTCTTGCAGGGCAGTTGGGACCTGTACAAAGAGTTTGGTATTGAACATGGAACACTACAGCCCAGGAACAGGTTCTCGGTCCATAATGTTATGCCGAACCAAATAAATTATTTAGATTGCCAATTAAACTAATCCATATCCATGTCCCTTTGGGCAGTGTATTCCAGGCACCTAACACTTTGCATCTGAACTGGAGGGTAACCAATATCTTCAGCAGGAGGTTTGCTAGTGCTACTTGGGCGAGTGTAAACTAGAATGGCAGAAAGATGGGAACCACAGCAGCAGGTGGTGGGGTTGTGGGCAACAAAGTTAGTTTGTTTGACAAGTAAGTCTGAAAGGAAAGACAACAAGGATAATAAACCTGGTGGGACTGATGGGCTGATGTTGTTTTATTTCAACACTTGGGTAGTAAGTGTAAGGAGGGTGAACTTAGAGCCTGGATCAGTACATGGAATTATGGTGTTGCTGTTAAAGAAAGAAGATTGCATTAAGGACAGGTCTGGTAGCTCAACATTTCTGTTTAACACATTGTGTTGAATGCAAGTTTAGCATTTATTTCAAGAGATCTAGTATATATGAAAAAGCAAGGATGTGATGCTACACACATCCTTTATTAGACATTGGCCAGTCTGTACTTTGAGTATTCCATTGATTTAGACGTGGCAGAGAAAGGGGTTAAAGGAGGAGAGGTGGCATTAGTCAGGGAAAATGTCATGGTTGTGCTCAGTCGGGACAGACTGGAGAACTTGGCTATTGAAGCGTTATGGGTGGAACTGAGGAGTAAGAAAGGTATGACCATGTTAATGGAGCTATATTACAGACTACCCAACAGTCTGCATGATTTAGAGGAACAAATTTGTGGAGTGATCGCAGATTTCTGCAAGAAACTATGGTCTTTATAGTAGGCAACACACACAAAAAGTGTACGGTCAAGGTTTCGGGCCGAGGCCCTTCAGCAGAGTCCCGCTGAAGCGTCTCGGACTGAAATATCAACTGCACTCTTTTCCATTGATGCTGCTGCCTGCTGAGTTCCTCAGGTGGCGGGGGGGGAGGGTAAACTAGATTTGTCGTGGTGTGGGAAACAAAGTGAAGAGGCATAGGATGGGGCAGTTGGCACACAAGTAGAGACAGCTTGTATGGAGTTTGTGAGAGCATTTGATAGAGCAAAGATGCACTCAGCCAGATGTATCTATTTTAATGCAAGGAGTATCGTAAATAGGGTGGATGAACCTGGAGCGTGGATCAATACGTGGAACTATGACATTGTGGCCATTGCAGAGACTTCGATGTCTCAGGGGCAGGAATGGCTGCTGAGTATGCTAGGCTTTAGATGTTTCAAAGATGACAGGGGGGGAGGCAAAAGAGGTAGGAGCATGACATTGCTAATTATGAATAGTAGCACGACTGCAGAAAAGGAGAAAGTCAAGGAGGGATTATCTACTGAGTCAGTGTGGGTGGAAGTCAGAAACAGGAAGGGGGCAATAACTCTACTGTACTGTATATTTTTTTATAGACCCCCCCCTCCCAATAGTAACAGGGACATTGAGGAGCGGATAGGGAGGCAGATTCTGGAACGGTGCAATATTAATAGGGTTGTTGTGATGGGAGAGTTTAACTTCCCAAATATTGACTGGCATCTCCTTAGAGCAAGGGGTTTAGATGAAGTAGAGTTTGTTGGGTGTGTTCAGGAAGGTTTCCTGACTCGATATGTAGATAAGCCAACTAGAGAAGAGGCAGTACTTGATCTGGTATTGGGAAATTAACCTGGTCAGGTGTCAGATCTCTCAGTGGGAGGTATTTTGCAGGTAGTGATCACAACTCTTTTTCTCCTTTACCATAGGGCTGGAGGGGGATAGCAGACAACTTGGGGAAACATTTAATTGGAGTAGGGGAAAATATGATGCTATTAGGTAGGAACTCGGGAACATAAATTGGGAGCAGATGTTCTGAGAGAAATGCACAGCAGAAATAGCATTCTGTATAGGTTTATTCCACTGAGGCAGGGAAAGGATGGTATGATAAAAGAACCATGGTGTACAAAGAGTGTAGAAAATCTACTTAAGAAGAAAATTAAAGCTTACAAAAGGTTGAAGAAACAAGGTACTGTTAGAGCTCTAGAAAATTGCAAGGTTGCCAGCAACGGGCTTAAGAACTAAATTAGGAGAGCTAGAAGGGGCCACGAGAAGCCACTGGTGAGCAGGATTAAGGAAAATCCCAAGGCATTCTACAAGTATATGGAGAGCAAGAGGATGAGCCGTGTGAGAATAGGACCAATTAGGTGCGATAGTGGGAATGTGTGCATGGAGTTGGAGGCGGTAGCGAAAGGTACTTAAAGAATACTTTGCAAACACGAGGAAATCTGCTGATGCTGGAGTTTCAAGCCACACACATAAAAATTGCTGGTGAATGCAGCAGGCCAGGCAGCATCTATATTTTCACCATGGATGTCCATTCCCTATATACTTCCATCCCCCACCAGGAAGGTCTCAAAGCTCTCTGCTTCTTTTTGGATTCCAGACCTAACCATTTCCCCATCTACCACCACTCTGCTCCGTCTAGCGGAATTAGTCCTTACCCTTAATAATTTCTCCTTTGGCTCTCCCACTTCCTCCAAACTAAAGGTGAAGCCTTGGGCACCCGTATGGGTCCTAGCTATGCCTGCCTTTTTGTTGGCTTTGTGGAACAATCCATGTTCCAAGCCTATACTGGTATCTGTCCCCCACTTTTCCTTCGCTACATTGATGACTGCATTGGCACTGCTTCCTGCACGCATGCTGAGCTTGTTGACTTCATTAACTTTGCCTCCAACTTTCACCCTGCCCTCAAGTTTACATGGTCCGTTTCCGACACCTCCCTCCCTTTTCTTGATCTTTCTGTCTCTTATCTCTGGAGACAGCTTATCTACTGATGTCTACTATAAGCCTATGGACTCTCACAGCTACCTGGACTATTCCTCTTCTCACCCTGTCTCTTGCAAAAATGCCATCCCCTTCTCGTAATTCCTCCATCTCTGCCGCATCTGCTGTCAGGATGAGGCTTTTCATTCCAGGACGAAGGAGATGTCCTCCTTTTTTAAAGAAAGGGGCTTCCCTTCCTCCACCATCAACTCTGCTCTCAAACGCATCTCTCCCATTTCACACACATCTGCTCTCATCCCATCCTCCCGCCACCCCACTAGGAATAGGGTTCCCCTTGTTCTCACCTACCACCTTCACCAGCCTCTGGGTCCAACATATAATTCTCCGTAACTTCCGCCACCTCCAACAGGATCCCACCACTAAGCCTGTCTTTCCCTCCCCCTCTCTCTCTGCTTTCCACAGGGATCGCTCCCTACGCGACTCCCTTGTCCATTCGTCCCCCTCCCCCCCATCCCTTCCCACCAATCTCCCTCTCGGCACTTATCCTTGTAAGTGGAGCAAGCGCTACATGTGCCCTTACACTTCCTCCCTCACCACCATTCAGGGCCCCACACAGTCCTTCCAGGTGAGGCGACACTTCACCTGTGAGTCGGCTGGGGTGATGTACTGCGTTCGGTGCTCCCAATACGGCCTTCTATATATTAGCGAGACCCAACGCAGGCTGGGAGACTGTTTCGCTGAACACCTACGCTCTGTCTGCCAGAGAAAGCAGGATCTCCCATGGCCACACATTTTAATTCCATGTTCCATTCCCATTCTGATATGTCTATCCACAGCCTTCTCTACTGTCGAGATGAAGCCACACTCAGGTTGGAGGAACAACACCTTATATTCCGTCTGCGTAGCCTCCAACCTGATGGCATGAACATTGACTTCTCTAACTTCAGTTAAAGCCCCACCTCCCCTTTGTACTCCATCCTTTATTTATTTATTTATTTATTTATTTATTATTTAATTTTTCCTCTCTCCTTTTTCTCCCTCTGTTCTTCCCATTATACTCCTTGCCCATCTTCTGGGCTTCCCCCCTCCCCCTTTCTTTCTCCCCAGGCCTCCTGTCCCATGATCCTCTTGTATCCCTTTTGCCTATCATCTTCCCAGCTCTTAGCTCCATCCCTCCCCCTCCTATCTTCTCGTATCATTTCGGATCTCCCCCTCCCACTTACAAATCTCCTACGATCTCTTCTTTCAGTTAGTCCTGACGAAGGGTCTTGGCCCGAAACATCGACTGTACCTCTTCCTATAGATGCTGCCTGGCCTGCTGTGTTCACCAGCAATTTTTGTGTGTGTTGCTCAAGAATACTTTGCTTCATTATTCATTGGGGGAAAGGACCTTGGCAATTGTGGGGATGACTTGCAGCGGACTGAAATGCTTGAGCATATAGACATTAAGAAAGAGGATGTGCTAGAGCATTTGAAAAGTATTAAGTTAGATAAGTCACAGGGACTGGATGAGATATACCCCAAACCTCTGTGGGAAGTGAGGGAGGAGATTGCTGAGCTTCTGGTGATGATCTTTGCATCATCAATAGGGATGGGAGAAGTACCAGAGGATTGGAAGGTTGCAAATACTGTTCCTTTATTCAGAAAGGGAGTAGCAATAACCCAGGAAATTATAGCGCAGTGAGTCTTACTTCGCTGGTGGGCAAGTTGTTGGAGAAGATCCTGAGAGGCAGGATTTATGAGCATTTGGAAAGACATAATCTGATTAGCGATAGTCAGCATGGCTTTGTCAATGGCAGGTTGTACCTTATGAGCCTGATTGAATTCTTTGAGGATGTAACAAAATACATTGATGAGGGTAGAGCAGTCAGTATAGTGTTTATGGTTTTCTGTAAGGCATTTCATAATGTTCCCCATGCAAGGCTCATTCAGAAAGTAAGGAGGCATGGGATCCAAGGACACCTTGCTTTATGGATCCAGAATTGGCTTGCCCACAGAAGGCAAAGGGTGGTTGTGGATGGTTCACATTCTGCATGGAGGTCGGTGACCAGTGGTGTTCCACAGGGATCTGTTCTGGGACCCCTCCTCTTTGTGATTATTATAAATTATCTGGATGAGGAAGTAGAAGGGTGAGTTAGTAAGTTTGCTGATGATGCAAAAATTGGGGGTGTTGTGGATACTCTGGAGGGTTGTCAGGGGTTAAAGAAGGACATTGGTAGGATGCAGAACTGGACTGAGAAGTGGCAGATGGAGTTCAACCCAGCTAAATATGAAGTGGTTCATTTTGGTAGGTCCAATTTGAAACCAGAATATAATATTCACGGTAAGATTCTCGACAGTGTGGAGGATCTGAGAGAATCATCATCTGTGAAATTGAGTTCAAGAGCCGTGAGGTTTTGTTACAGTTATATGAGACCCTGGGTAGACCCCACTTGAGTACTGTGTTCAGTTCTGGTCACCTCACTACAGGACGGATGTGGATACTATTGAGAGAGTACAGAGGAGATTTACAAGGATGTTGCTTGGATTGGAGAGCGTGCCTGGTGAGAATAGGTTGAGTGAACTTGGCCTTTTCTCCTTGAAGCAATGGAGGATGAGAGGTGACCTGATAGAAGTGTACAAGATGATGAGAGGCATTGATCGTGTGGATAGCCGGAGGCTTTTCCCAGAGCTAAGATGACTAACACAAGGGGGCATAGTTTTAAGGTGCTTGGTTGCAGGTTCCAGGTGGGTGGGGGGGGGGGGTGGGGGATGTCAGAGGTACATTTTTCACAGAGTGGTGTCGTGCAATGAACCAGAATTGATTCGAGACCCTAAGGTAAAAGAACCCTTAGGGTCAAGTGATTATAATATGCTTGAACTCACCCTGAAATTTGAGAAGAAGAAGCTGAAGTTAGATGTATCAATATTACAGTGGAGTAAAGGGACTTACAGAGGCATGAGAGATGGGGAAAATCTGCAGGTGAGCTGGCCAGAATTGATTAGAAAAGAACACTGGCAGGGATGATGGCAGAGCAGCAAAAGCTGAAATTTCTGGAAACAATTCTGAAGGTACGGGATATATACATTCCAAAGAGGAAGAAGTGTTCTGAAGGCAAGAGGACACAACCATGGTTAACAAGAGAAGCCAAAGGCAACATAAAAGCCAAAGAGAGATCAGAATCAGGTTTACATTCACTGGCTTGTGACATGAAACTTAGCAGCAGCAGTTCAATGCAATACATAATCTAGCAGAGAGAAAAAAAATAAATGAAATAAAAAATAATAAACAATTAAATCTATTATGTGTATTGAATAGATCAAAAAAAGTGCAAAAACAGAAATACTGTATATTAAAGAATATATAATAGATGAAAAATTACTGGCAAGGTAGCAGATTGGGAAGCTTTTAAAAACCAACAGCAAGCAACTAAAAAAGGTTATGAAGAAGGTAAAGATGGAATTCAAAAGTAAGGTAGCCAAAAATATTAAAGCAGATACCATAAGTTTCTTCAGATACATAACTTGTAATGGAGAGGTAACGGTAGATATCCGACTGCTGGAAAACAATGGAGTAGTAAGACGGGACAATAAAATGGTGGACGAACTGAATACGTATTTTGCATCAGTCTTCACTGTGAAAGATACGAGCAGTATGGTGGAAGGTCCAGGTGTCAGGTGTCATGAAATGTGTGAAGTTGCCATTACTAGGAAGGAGGTTTTCAGGAAGATGAAAGGTCTGAAGACAGGTCACTTGGGTCAGATGGTGTACACCCCAGGGTTCTGAATGATGTGGCTGAAGAGATTGAGGAGGCATTAGTAGCAGGCAGCCATCAATGCCGGGGGATCATGGGTTTGCACCTCTAGTGGACTGTGTCCTCTCCATGTCACTGATGTAGCCCACGGGAAGGACAAGCACCGATATAGCTTGGCACCAGTGTTGTCGCAGAGGTTGCCAGAGTGAAGTTGTAAACAACATCAAACTGCCTTAGGGACCTGGCTCCAGATTTCTTTCATGGGGTTTACTCTTGAAACCTTTCCCATGGGTGGGAATGGCCGTAAGGCAGCGGAGGTTTAAAATCAGAGTTTTCCTTTACCTAGTTGGGCTGCCATTCAAGGCTGACGTGCTCCACCTGCCAGAAGCAATTGGTTTTGAAGCACTAGTGGTCCGCATTTGCCCCTTCTCTTGTCAGTAGAAGCAGTTCCTGGTAGCTAAGCAACACGTGAAGGCCAAGAGTTGGACTTGGTTGTCAGAAGCTGTTAGTGACGTATGCCATTTGGAACACTTTTATAGGTAGTAGGAGCTTATCCCCACTACCACCCCCGGCTATGACAACCTTAGGAACTGGAGGCATTAGTAATGATCTTTTAAGAATAACTGAATTCTGGAATGATTTTGGAAGACTGAAAAAGTGCAATGTTACTCTTCAAAAAGGGGGGCAAAAGAAAGGAAACGGTAGGCCAGTTGATCTGACCTCAGTGCTTGGGAAGATGTTGGAATCGATTGTTAAGGATATGGAGCTTGTGCGAAAATAGGCCTCAGTCAGCTTGGTTTCCTCAAGGGAAAATCCTGCCTGACAAATCTGTTGGAATTCTTTGAAGAAATAGCAAGCAAAATAAACAAAGGAGAATTGGTTGGTGTTGTGTACTTGGATTTTCAGAAGGCCTTTGACAAGGTGCCACACATGGGACTGCTTAACAAGTTACGAGCCCATGATATTACAGGTAAAATTCAAGCATGGATAAAGTAGGGGCAGATTGACAGAAGGCAAAGAGTGGGAATAAAGGGAGCCTTTTCTGGTTAGATGCTGGTGACTAGTGATGTTCCTCAGGGGGCTGAGTTGAGACTGATTCCTTTTACATTGTATGTCAATGATTTGGATGATGGAATTGATTATGTTGCAACGTTTGCAGATAATACAAAGATAGATGCAGGGGCAGGTAGGACTTAGATTACAAAAATAGGCAAAGAAGTAGCACATGAACTACAGTGTTGGGAAGTGTATGGTCATGTACTTTGGTGAATGATATGAAAGATTTGACTATTTTCTAAATGGAGAGAAAATACAAAAAATCTGAGGTGCAAAGGGGCTTCGGTATGCATCAGATCATCAGACATCGGAGCAGAATTAGGCCATTCTACCCATCAAGTCTGCTCTGCCATTGCATCATGGCTGATCCTGGATCCCATTCAATCCCATACCCCTGTCTTCTCGCCATATCCTTTCACACCTTGAGCAACAGTAAACTATCAACTTCTGCCTTAAGTATACCCACGGACCTGGCTTCCACCGCAGTCTAGCAGAGCCATCCACAGATTCACTACTCTATGACTAAAAAAATTCTCCTTACCTCTGTTTAAAACATCACCCCTCAATTCTGAGGCTGTGCCCTCTAGTTCTGGATATCCCTACCAGAGGAAACATCCACTCTATCTAGTCTTTTCAACATTTGGTAGGTTTCAATGAGATCCCCATGCATTCTCCTAAATACCAGTGAGTACAGGCCCAAAGCTGCCAAACACTTCTCATGTTAACCCCTTCATTCCCAGAGTTATCCTCGTGAACCTTCTCTGGGCTTTCTCCAATGACAACCCACTCTTTCTGAGATATGGGGCCCAAAACTGTTGACAATACTCCAATTGCAGCCTGACTAGTGTCTTCTAAAGGCTCAGCATTATCTCCTTTGTTTTATATTCTATTCCCTTCGAAATAAATGCCAATATTGCATTTGTCTGCTTTACCACAGACTCAACCTGTAAATTAACCTTCTGGGAGTCTAACACAAGGACTCCTAAGTTCCTCTGCACGTCTGATGTTTGAACCCTAATGCGAGGGGATCTCATTTAAACCTACTGAATGTTTAACGGTTCAGATAGGGTGGATGTGGAGAGGAAACTTCCCCTGGTGGGGGTGTCCAGAATTAGAGGGCACAGCCTCAAAATTGAGGGGAGACCCATTAGAACAGAGGGAAAGAGGAATTTTTTTAGCTAGCGACTAGTGAATCTATGGAATGTTCTGCACAAAATGTGATGGAGGCCAAGTCCATGGTACTTAAGGCTGAAGTTGATAGTTTCCTGATTTGTCGGGGCATCAAAGGACGTGGCAGGAAGGCAGGTGTATGGGGTTGAGTGGGATCTGGGATCAGCCGTGGTGGAATAATGGAGCAGACTTGATTGGCTGAATGGTCTAATTCTGCTTCTATGTCTTGTGGTCTTATGGTCTTACTGTTGGACTTTAAAGAGAGAAATGGTATTTATTCTCGCAAACACAAGGAAATCTGCAGATGCTGGAAATTCAAGCCACACACACAAAATGCTGGTGGAGTGCAGCAGGCCAGGCAGCATCCATAGGAAGAAGCACAGCCGACGTTTCAGGCTGAGACCCTTCTTCAGGACTAACTGAAGAGATAGTAAGAGATTTGAAAGGAGGAGGGGGAGATCCGAAATGATAGAAGACAGGAGGGGGAGGGATAGTGCCAAGAGCTGGATAGTTGATTGGCAAAGGGGATACAAGGCTGGAGAAGGGAGAGGATCATGGGACGGGAGGCCTGGGGAGAAAGAAAGGGGGAGGGGAGCATCAGAGGAAGATGGAGAGCAGGCAAGGTGTAATTGTGAGAGGGACAGAGAGAGAAAAAAGGATAAAATAAAAAACAATAAATAAATAAGGGGGTGGGGTCAGAACGGGAGGAGTGGCATTAACGGAAGTTGGAGAAGTCAATGTTCATGCCATCAGGTTGGAGGCTACCCCGACAGAATATAAGGTGTTGTTCCTCCAGCCTGAGTGTGGCTTCATCTTGACAGTCGAGGAGGCTGTGGATAGACATGTCAGAATAGGAATGGGACGTGGAATTAAAATGTGTAGCTGCTGGGAGATCCTGCTTTCTCTGACGGACAGAGTGTAGGTGTTCAGAGAAATGGTCTCCCAGTCTGAGTCGGGTCTCACCAATATATAAAAGGCCACATCGGGAGCACCGGATGCAGTATATCACCCCAGCCGACTCACAGGTGAAGTGTCGCCTCACTTGGAAGGACTGTCTGGAGCCCTGAATGGTGGTAAGGGAGGAAGTGTAAGGGCATGTGTAGCACTTGTTCTGCTTACAAGGATAAGTGCCGAGAGGGAGATTGGTGGGAAGGGATGGGGGGGGGGGGCATGAATAGATAAGGGAGTCATGTTGGGAGCAATCCCTGCGGAAAGCAAAAGGTGGGGGGAAGGAAAGATGTGCTTGGTGGTGGGATCCCATTGGAGGTGGCGGGAAGTTACGAAGAATTGTATGTTGGACCCAGAGACTGGTGGGGTGCTAGGTGAGGACAAGGGGGACCCTATCCCTAGTGGGATGGCGGGAGGATGAGGTGAGAGCAGATGTGCGTGAAATGAGAGAGATGCGTTTGAGAGCAGAATTGATGGTGGAGGAAGGGAAGCCCCTTTCTTTAAAAAAGGAAGATATCTTCTTCGTCCTGGAATGAAAGGCCTTATCCTGAGAGCAGATGCGGCGGAGACGGAGGAATTGCCAGAAGGGGATGATGTTTTTGCAGGAGACAGGGTGGGAAGAGGAACAGTCCAACTTTCCAGCTTCTAGCTCTATCCCTCCCCCTCCTGTCTTCTCCTATCATTTTGGATCTCCCCCTCCCAGTTTCAAATCTCTTACTATCTCTTCTTTCAGTTAGTCCTGACGAAGGGTCTTGGCCTGATACGTCGACTGTACTTCTTCCTGCTGCATTCCACCAGCATTTTGTGTGTGTTGTTAGTGATATTTATTCTTATGAATTCATTGAAATGGAAGTGATCCTCCAAATTTTCTAAATCTATATTGGCGAGTTGGTAAGGTTCAAAAGTTCAAAGTAAAATTTATCAGTGTTCATACATGCCACCACTGAAGAAAGTTAGATTACAATGGGGTTGAATACTTTGTGAGGCTGACAATTTTGGTAAATTGATGACAAGTTTTGGAATTTTGCTTTTAATTTGACATGATGCAAAATGTTTGTAGATTAGCTCAAAAATCCTACATCAATATATTTTAATTTTAAAAAATGAGACAGTAACGTGTGAAAATAATTGTTGGGACTGTATACTTTTTCAAGGCACTGTAAGAACTCTGTTGTTATTTACTGAGAAACATTTGGAAGATAGTGAAGGCAGAGTGGGACATCGCTAAAGTGATGGGACATTTTGAGATTAAGGAGATGGTAATGTTGAGACATCTGGAAAGCATCAAGGTAGACAAGTCTCCAGCACGTGATGACATATATGCCAGAATATTGATGGAAGTAAGTGCAGAGATCGTTGAGGCTTTGACAAAGATCATTATGTTCTGACCAGCAACAGGCGAGGTCCCAGGGACTGGAGAGTAGCGAATGTTGTGTAAGTGATTTGACTCCTTTCCTCTCCAGTCCTGATGAAGGCTCTTAGCCCGAAATATTGACTGTTTGCTCCTTTCCATAGATCCTGCCTGGCCTGCTGAGTTCCTCCAGCATTTTGTGTGTGTTGCTTTGGATTTCCAGCATCTGCAGGTTTTTTCATGTTTGAAATGTTGTGCCTTTGTTCTAGAAAGGAAATGGAGATAATTCAACTACACTCAGACCCTGCATAGCTCTGATTCAGTACAGCGCAGTTACTCAATTCTTTATTGAAATTTTTAAAAATGACAAAAATTCATTCCAAACAGCACTTAAGACTTTTCAAGAGCGGCCACCATTACAGTAAACATTGAATCAGCCAATGAGGACGCTTTACATATGCTGTGAGCCACTCACAGCCAATCACATATTAGTTCGTCTCTGCTTCCCCCGAATGTTGCTCCTTTGCCAATTTATAACATTTTTTCACCCATAATGTCTGGAAAATGGCCTGCAACTTCCAGTGAGGGTAGTACGTCTAAGATGTCTCGGAGAAGCATTAGCATGGATGTGAAACTGCAAGTTATACAGTGCTTGGAAGCTGCTGAGCGTCAGGTTGTTGTTGGCGCCTCTTTAAAATGATTGACCATCAGAACAATTATAAAAAAATGCAGACAAGGTAAAAGCTTCTGCAACGATGACTATCATCAACGAAGATGACTATCATCAACGAAGATGACTTGATTGAGTGTTTGAAAAAATGGAAAATAGACTGAATATATGGGTGGATAACCAAACACAATGAAACATACCCCTGAGCCAGCTGATAATAATGGAGAGGGCAAGAAGCATCTTCAATCATATCCAAGAAGAAAACGATACGTCGGTAACATTCACAGCCAGCACAGGTTGCTTTGATAGATTTAAATAGCGCAATAACTGCCATAGCATACATACTTCTGTTGAACCAGCTAGTGCAGACAGCAAGGCAGCTGGGAATTTCCTGCAACACCGAAGGCCATAACCAAAAAGGACATTTATCCTCCCGAGCATGTCCTCAATGTGGATGAAACAGGTGTATTTCGGAAAAGAATGTTTTCTCGTACTTTCATCTCCTGAGAAGAGAAACATGCATCTGGGTTCAAGACTGCAAAGGACCAGTTAACCACAAAATTCCTCAGCAGTAGCATCACCACGATGACACAAATCGTGGACCAGTTCATTGATAATGACTCTGACTGGGAGCAAAGCAATAACGCAAAAGAGGTATTCTTGGCATGATTTCCTGATAGCGAGAACTACTTTATGAGAGGAAACTTAAGAAAAGGCAGTCAAATCTTGATGTCTACTTGAAGAAAAAGCCCAAAGTTAGAGGAGAACCCACAGCTTGGTCCCTCTTCTAAGATGTAATCACCACCCGATTCCCTCTAGTGCTGCTGCGATGTGTTGCTGCTCCCCTGATGTACAGGTTAGGTCCATTTGCGTGGTTGTTACTCCACGAATTATTGTGTATGCATAAAATAATATATCATACCTCATGTTTGATTATTTTTTAAATTAGGCGCACGCATCCATTTACATGATTTTATAGGTGTAGCGCTGATTTCCATAGTGCTCCAGCTCCGAGGAACCCATCCTCAGCATTAAGAGTGGCCTAAATGTAATTATAGGCTAGTCAGCTTTACATCAGAGAAGCTATTGGAGAGGAGACTGAAGGATAGGAGTTGTGCGCATTTGGAAAGGCGTGGCTTATTTAGGGAGAGTTAGCATGGTTTTGTACAGGGCTGGTCATGCCTTACAACTTGATTGATTTTGAAGTGACAAAGAAGCTTGATGGACATTTTCTATATGAACTTCAGTAACATGTAACCCATGTGGGCTTCAGTTAGAAATTTAATAAAGTTCCTCATGGTACGTTGATTCAAAAGACAAAGATGCATGGGATCCAGAGTAAATTGCAAGCTTGGATTCAGAATTGACTTGTCCATAGAAGACAGTAGGGTTGGAAGGCTGTTATTTTGATGGCAGGTCTGCAAGGATTGGTGGTGAGATCTCTTTTTTTGTGATGTCGGTGATATGGATGCCAAGATTCTGGACAACAGCAAGATTTGTGGAATTGTATACTGAACGCAGCAGATTTGGGCAGAGAAGTGGCAGATGAAGTTTAATCTGTGCAATTTGAGTTCTTGTATTTTGGGTGAAATGAAAAGAGAAATTTTTGCAATTAATGGTAGACCCCTTAGAAGCATTTAGGTACAGAAGGATTTTGGGATTCAGGTACATTGTTCACGGAAAGTGGCTACGCAGGTGGTTAAGATGGTAAAGCATGCTTGCTTTCGTTGGTAAGGGTGTTGAGTATCGGAGTAAAGGAACTGTATAAAACTTTAGTCAGACTGCATTTGGATTATTCTGGTGGCGCAATAGCATTAGCGCCGGACTCCGGAGCGAAGGCTCCCGAGTTCGAATCCAAATCGGACCGCCCTCTGAGCACATTTTCCATCCGTGCCAGGTTGACTGTCGAGCTAGCCACTTGGCCTCGTTAAAAAAAAAAGGGTTGAGTCAGGAACGTTCATATCGTGACCCGGTTAACCTGAAAGGAGACCAATCCTGACATCAGACGCCAGACAAGAATGGCTGACTGGTGCGACACGCAAAAAAAAATTGCATACATTTCTGGTTGCACCATTATAGGAAGGATATGAAAGGTGCGTACATTCTTTACCAGGATGTTTTCCAGATTAGACGATATGGGCTATAAGGAAAGGTTGGACAAACACAAGTTGGTCTCTCTAGATTATTTGAGGTGTGAAGAGAGACCTGCATAGTGGTTTTTAAAATTGAGATGAATAAATAGGGTAGACAGTCAAAATCTTTCTTCAAGTTAGAAACCTCAAATGTCAGAGGACATGTTTTTAAGGTTACAAGAAGGAAGTTTATAGGCGATGTGAAGGGCAAGTTTTTTTTTCATGCAGAGAATGGGGTACCTAGAATAGGTTACTGGGGTAGTAGTGGAAGCAGGCAGTTTGCTGGAATTTAAGAGGCTTTAGTGAATATGAAGGAAGTAGAGAATTGAGAGAGTTCTGCTGCTACTCAAGTCACCCGTAGGCGCCCTGCAAGAAAAACAGGTACTCAGAAAGGCAGCGTCCATTATTAAGGACCTCCAGCACCCAGGGAATGCCCTTTTCTCACTGTTGCCATCAGGTAGGAGGTACAGAAGCCTGAAGGCACACACTCAGCGATTCAGGAACAGCTTCTTCCCCTCTGCTCTCTGATTCATAAATGGACATTGAACCCTTGGAAACTACCTCACTTTTTAAATATATATTTCTGTTTTTTGCGTGATTTTTAATCTATTCAATATATGTATACTGTCATTTATTTATTGTTATTTTCAGTTTTTTTTTCCTATATTATGTATTGCATTGAACTGCTGCTGCTAAGTTAACAAATGTCACGACACATGCCGGTGATAATAAACCTGATTCTGATTCTGATTGAAGGGATATGGATGATGCACAGCAGGAGGACATTTACTGTAAAGTGGCATTAAGACTGGAACAGCATTGTTGGCTGAATGGCTGCCCAGTGCTATACTGTTCTACGTTCTCTTTCTGGGCGGTCTGCTGGAGGAAGATGTCGAGGGTTGTGGAAAAGTTGCAGAGTAGATTTAGTTCACTATGGAGCACAGAATGTTATCAGAAGTTAAGAATAAATGTTGGTTCATTTGGCAGGAAGGGTTGTGACAGAAAATTAATTTGACATGTTGACAAAGCACTTTATATATAAAAAAAAACAAACAAAACAAAACTTCATTAGATGTACCATGGAGAGCATCACTGTCTGGTATGCGGGGGGCGGAGTGGGCTCCATTGTATAGAACCAGAAGAAGCTGCAGGAGGTCATAAATTTAATCAACTCCATCTTGGGTACTAGCCTACAAAGTCTGCAGGACATCTTCAAGGAGCAATGTCTCAGAAAGGCAGCGTCCATTATTAAGGACCTCCAGCACCCAGGTCATGCTCTTTTCACAGTGTTACCGTCAGGTAGAAGGTACAGAAGCCTGAACTGCCATCCAATTCCTAAATGGACATTGAACCCATGAGCACTACCTCACTTGTTTAATATAACTATTTTTGCATGATTTTTAATCTATTCAATATGCATATACTATAATTGATTTTCTCATTTTTTTCTTCTGTATTATGTATTACATTGAACTGCTGCTGCTAAGTCAACAAATTTCATGATACTTGCCAGTGATAATAAATCTGATTCTGATTCTAACCCACAATTTTAAACATAGAAAATAGGTGCAGGAGTAGGCCATTTGGCCCTTCGAGCCTGCACCGCCATTCAGTATGATCATGGCCGATCATCCAACTCAGAACCCTGTACCAGCCTTCCCTCCGTACCCCCCCCCCCCCGATCCCTTTAGCCACAAGGGCCATATCTAACTCCCTCTTAAATATAGCCAATGAAACGGCGCTTTCATCCCCCAAAAACGGAGCTTTTCTAAAACACTCTCCAGAGTGTGTAAATTTGAAAACGATTGTTGCGTGTTGTAGTGTGGACGGGGTAAACGGAGATATTTAAAAATGCTGGTATGACAACACAACAACAACAATGCTTTTTCTGCTTCTGCTTGGTACTGCGCAAGCACTGCGGGATGGCTGTTATAACGTGCAGTCAATAGACAATAGGTGCAGGAGTAGGCCCTTCAAGCCAGCACCGCCATTCACTGTGATCATGGCTGATCATCCACTATCAGTATCCAGTTCTTGCCTTATCCCCATAACCGTTGATTCCACTATCTTTAAGAGCTCTATCCCTTTCTTTTTTGAAAGCATCCAGAGACTTGGCCTCCACAGCCTTCTGGGGCAGAGCATTCCATATATCCACCACTCTCTGGGTGAAAAAGTTTTTCCTCAACTCCGTTCTAAATGGCCTATCCCTAATTCTTAAACTGTGGCCTCTGGTTCTGGACTCACCCATCAGCGGGAACATGCTTCCTGCCTGCAGCGTGTCCAATCCCTTAATAATCTTATATGTTTCAATAAGATCCCCTCTCAGCCTTCTAAATTCCAGTGTTTACAAACCCAGTCGCTCCAATCTTTCGACATACGACAGTCCCGCCATCCCAGTAATTAACCTTGTGAACCTACGCTGCACTCCCTCAATAGCAAGAATGTCCTTCCTCAAATTTGGAGACTAAAACTGCACACAGTACTCCAGGTGTGGTCTCACCAGGGCCCTGTACAGCTGCAGAAGGACCTCTTTACTCTTATACTCAATTCCCCTTGTTATGAAGGCCAGCATGCCATTAGCTTTTTTCTCTGCCTGCTGTACTTGCATACTTGCTTTCAGTGACTGATGTACAAGAACACCTAGATCTCGTTGTGCTTCCCCTTTTCCTAACTTGACTCCATTTAGATAATAATCTGCCTTCCCGTTCTTACCACCAAAGTGGATAACCTCACACTTATCCACATTAAACTGCATCTGCCATGCATCTGCCCACTCACCCAGCCTGTCCAAGTCACCCTGCATTCTCATAACATCCTCCTCACATTTCACACTGCCTCCTAGCTTTGTGTCATCAGCAAATTTGCTAATGTTACTTTTAATTCCCTCATCTAAATCATTAATATATATTGGAAATAGCTGCGGTCCCAGCACTGAACCCTGCGGTACCCCACTGGTCACCGCCTGCCATTCCGAAAGGGACCCGTTAATTGCTACTCTTTGTTTTCTGTCAGCCAGCCAATTTTCAATCGATGTCAGTACTCTACCCCCAATACCATGTGCCCTAATTTTGCCCACTAATCTCCTATGTGGGACTTTATCAAAGGCTTTCTGAAAGTCCAGGTATACTACATCCACTGGCTCTCCCTTGTCCATTTTCATAGTTACATCCTCAAAAAATTCAGAAGATTAGTCAAGCACGATTTCCCCTTCGTAAATCCATGCTGACTTGGACCGATCCTGTTACTGCTATCCAGATGTGTCGTAATTTCATCCTTTATAATTGACTCCAGTATCTTTCCCACCACTGACGTCAGGCTAACCAGTCTATAACTCCCTGTTTTCTCTCTTCCTCCCTTCTTAAAGAGAGGGACAACATTAGCCACCTTCCAATCCACAGGAACTGATCCTGAATCTATAGAACATTGGAAAATGATTACCAATGCGTCCACAATTTCTAAAGCCACCTCCTTAAGTGCCTTGGGATGCAGACCATTAGGTCCTGGGGACTTATCAGCCTTCAGACCCAACAGCCTATCCAACACCATTTCCTGCCTAATATAAATTTCCTTCAATTCATCCATTACCCTAGGTCTTTTGGCCACTATTACATCTGGGAGATTGTAGTATTGCTCCTCAACCATCAGGCGAAAGGACTTCAAAATATACAGGTTTCCCCTGCTATCCGAAAGTAGAGTGTTCCTACGAAACCTTTCGTAAGCCGAAATGGCGTAAAGTGAAGAAGCAATTACCATTAATTTATATGGGAAAAATTTTTGAGCGTTCCCAGACCCAAAAAAAAACCTACCAAATCATACCAAATAGCACATAAAACCTAAAATAACACTTACATATAGTGAAAGCAGGAATGATATAAATACACAGCCTATATAAGTAGAAATAATGTATGTACAGTGTAGTTTCACTTATCAGAATCGGGAAGATTTAGCCAAAACCGATTTGTAGAAAAAAATCGGCACGTACACGCACACACCTGCCCGCGCAAGGCTTCACGGTCATGGTAGTCTTTCTCGGGGTAAACACAAGTTTAAAGTGGGCGCCTTTTATCGTAAAAGCGAAAATCTTCTTCGGATTTCTTTCGGTTAGCAAAAACAGGTACTAATGTAGGTCTTTCGTAAAAGCGAAGTGGCGTAAAGCAAACTTTCGTAAAGCGGGGGACACCTGTATATATTTCTAAACTGGAACATGCTGCCTGGAAACAGTTTCAAAGGAAATATGGTAAATACTGCAGGAATATGGGCATGAAACTAATTGCACTTGTAGGCAGTCTGGGCAGAATCGTGTCCTTTTGTTCATGGCATTTTTTTTTTACGATGGTGGTGGTGATTAGTAATTGTTTTTATTTTGTCTCCTCAGATTTTTGAATTCAGCATCAGTGAGAAGAAGTACACAGAGTGGAGCCGTAAGATACAGCAACATGGGCTGCCCACACTCTGGTTGGAAAGGGACACACCCATCATCCACGTCACCTTCAATCCTAGAGTGAGCACACAGATCATCGTTCATGATACATACATGTTTTGTATCATTGACCAGTCACTGGTAAGTGACATGGCCACAGTACTCTTGCCCTGCAGCCTTGGGTGGTGTACTGTTTATCCACATGCTCCATCATTATCTGTGGGGTTTGCTATTGTTGTTGATTAACAGGCATTCTTTGATTTTGTTCAGGATTAATTCTGATCGATTCTTTCCAGCCCTTGCCCTCTGAGGAATCGGATATTAATAACCAGCCAGTGCCTGTAAATGGTCATAAGAACCGGGAGCATGCCTTCAAAGTCTGTAAGAAATTCAAGGTAAGATCTATGAGGCTCACTGAATGCTCTGGGAACAGAGAATTTGACCTATTGAAAGTTCAAAGTAAATTTATTATCAAAGTACATGTATGTTACTATATACAACCCTGAGATTCATTCTCTTGTGGGCATACATTGTAAATACAAGAAACTCAATAGAATAAATAAAAGACTGCACCCAACGGGACAGACGAACAACCAATGTGATAAAGGCAAACAGCAAATATAAAAGAGAAAATAAATGAGCAATAAATATTGAGAACATGAGATGAAGAGTCTTTGAAAGTGAGTCCATAATTTGTGGGAACAGTTCACTGATAAGGCGAGTGAAGTTTTTCCCACTGGTTCAAGAGCCTGATGGTTGAGGAGCAATAACTGTTCTTGAATTTGGTACTGTGAGCCCTGGGGCTCCTATACCACCTTCCTGATGGCAGCAGTGAGAAGCGAGCTTGACCTGGATGGTGGGGGTCGTGTATGATGGATGCTGCTTTCCTGTGACTGCGCTTTACATTGGTGGCTCAGTGGTGGGGGTGCTTTGTCCATTAATTTTTGTAGGATTTTCTGTTCAAGGGCATGGGTGTTTCCATACCAGGCTGTGATGCAACCAGTCAATATACTCACCTAGCTGTTTGCATGCGACAGCGGCCACACCCCGGGCAACGGCTTCGACAAGCCGGCTAAACCAGGTGAGGGTAGTCGACGGGTCTCAAACCCTTGGTGAGATAGGGAGTTGTCTATCCCAGCATGTGAAGACAGACTCCGGCGGATTGAGCGGATGAGACCAATGGAAGGTCCAACGGTCAAGAAGGCGGTCTCTGCAAGCGTCGTGGAACGTGTGGAACAGGTCAAGACACAGAAGACGTCCTGGTCATCCACTGCACCTAGTCCCATCTCCAGCCGTCTCGACTCTGTCTTGCCACTGGATCCAGATGGGAATTGGGAAGAGAGAGTGAGGCTGACGCTGCTCAACCCTCCCTCACTTAAATCCAAATCACGCGCTAGTCTCGACACCATCATAATGGTGTCGAGGTCCTCATCGACGTCAACGATGGACGAACAACAACAACAATATACTCACCACACATCTATTAAATTTTGTCAAAGTTTTAGATATCGTGCCAAATCTTTTCAAACTTTTAAGGAGTAGAGGCACAACTGTGATTTCTTCGAAATTACGCTTGCATGCTGGGCCCAGGACAGATCCTCTGAAATGATAACACTGAGGAATTTAAAATTGCTGACCCCCTTCATCTGTGATCTCCTGAGGAGGACTGGTTCATTGAGCCTTCCGGTTCCTCCTCCTGAAGTCAATAATCAGCTCCTTGGTCTTGCTGACATTGAGTGTGAGGTTGTTGTGGTGGCACCACTCAGCAGAGTTTCAGTCTTTCTCCCATATGCTGATTTGTCACCGTCTTTGTATAGGCCAGTGACAGTGGTTTTGTCAGCAAACTTAACCTTGGCATTGGCGCTGTGCTTGGCTTCACAGTCATAAGTATAAAGTGAGTAGAACAGAGACCTAAGCACACAGCTCTGTGTTGCACCTGTGCTGATAGAGGTTGCGGAGGAGATGTTGTTGCCGGTCTGAACTGACAGGTCTGCAAGTGAGGAAATCTAGGATCCGATTGCACAAGGAGGAGGTATTGAGCCCAATGTCTTGAAGCTTATTGATGATATTGAATGCCAAGCTGTAGATGATGAAGAGCATTGATGTATTCATCTTTGCTGTCTGGGTGATCCCGGGTTGAGTGAAGAGCCAGTGAGGAGACATCTGCTGTGGACCTGTTGTATTGATAGGCAAACTGGAGCAGATCCAAGTTATGTCTCAGGCAGGAATTGGGGGGTTTTATCACCACCCTCTCAAAGAACTTCATCACAATTGGATGTAAATCCTACTAAACGATAGCCAGAGTCAGATTATCACGTTCTGAGGCACCAGTATAATTGAAGACTGCTTGAATTGGGTGTGTACCTCAGACTGTTGAAGTGAGAGGTCAAAGATATCAGGGAATACTCTAAACAGGTGATCAGCACAGGTTTTTAGATCTTGGCCAAGTACTCCATCTGGGCTGGATGCTTTCTGTGGGTTCACCCTCCTGAATGCAGGTCACACGTTGGGTTCAGAGACTGAAATCATAAGATCATTGGGGAATGTGGGAGTTTGTGATAGTTTCACCATGTTTTGACAGTCAAAGCGAGCATAGAAGGCATTGAGTTAAACTGAGAGCGAAGCCCTGCTATCTCCCATGGCGCTTGATGTAGTTTTATCACAGTCCCCCACCCTGCTCTCATGACTATACCCCTCCCCCACACAAAACCACCACGGTGGGCTTCACGGCTGAACAGGTGAGAAGACAGCTGAAACGTCTCAACCCAAGCAAGGCTGCAGGACCGGATGGTGTCAGTACCAGGGTGCTCAAAGCCTGTGCCCCTCAGCTATGTGGAGTACTTCGCCATGTATTCAACATGAGCCTGAGGCTCCGGAGGGTTCCTGTACTGTGGAAGACATCCTGCCTCGTCCCTGTGCCAAAGACGCCGCGCCCCAGTGGCCTCAATGCCTACAGACCGGTGGCATTGACTTCCCACATCATGAAG
Source organism: Mobula birostris (assembly GCF_030028105.1). NCBI lineage: Eukaryota > Metazoa > Chordata > Chondrichthyes > Myliobatiformes > Myliobatidae > Mobula > Mobula birostris. The sequence goes on from NC_092384.1 coordinate 85,535,665, forward strand.
ACCGTGGAGAGACTTGTTCTGGAGCTGCTCCGGCCTATGGTCAGGCCACACTTAGATCCCCTCCAGTTCGCCTACCAGCCCCAACTAGGAGTTGAGGATGCCATCGTCTACCTGCTGAACTGTGTCTACGCCCACCTGGACAAGCCAGCGAGCACTGCGAGGGTCATGTTTTTTGACTTCTCCAGTGCGTTCAACACCATCTGCCCTGCTCTGCTGGGGGAGAAGCTGACAGCGATGCAGGTGGATGCTTCCCTGGTATCATGGATTCTTGATTACCTGACTGGCAGACCACAGTACGTGTGCTTGCAACACTGTGTGTCTGACAGAGTGATCAGCAGCACTGGGGCTCCACAGGGGACTGTCTTGTCTCCCTTTTTCTTCACCATTTACACCTCGGACTTCAACTACTGCACAGGGCCTTATCATCTTCAGAAGTTTTCAGATGACTCTGCCATAGTTGGATGCATCAGCAAGCGAGATGAGGCTGAGTACAGGGCTACGGTAGGAAACTTTGTCACATGGTGTGAGCAGAATTATCTGTAGCTTAATGTGAAAAAGACTAAGGAGCTGGTGGTAGACCTGCGGAGAACTAAGGTACCGGTGACCCCTGTTTCCATCCAGGGGGTCAGTGTAGACATGGTGGAGGATTACAAATACCTGGGGATACGAATTCACAATAAACTGGACTGGTCTAAGAACACTGAGGCTGTCTTCAAGAAGGGTCAGAGCCATCTCTACTTCCTGAGGAGACTGAGGTCCTTTAACATCTGCCGGACGATGTTGAGGATGTTCTACGAGTCTGTGGTGTCCAGTGCTATCACATTTGCTGTTGTGTGCTGGGGTAGCAGACACCAACAGAATCAACAAACTCATTCGTAAGGCCAATGATGTTGTGGGGATGGAACTGGACTCTCTCACGGTGGTGTCTGAAAAGAGGATGCTGTCTAAGTTGCATGCCATCTTGGTCAATGTCTCCCATCCACTACATAATGTACCAGGTGGGCACAGGAGTACATTCAGCCAGAGACTCATTCCTCCGAGATGCAGCACTGAGCGTCATAGGAAGTCATTCCTGCCTGTGGCCGTCAAACTTTACAACTCCTCCCTTGGAGGGTCAGACACCCTGAGCCGATAGGCTGGTCCTGGATTTATTTCATAATTTACTGGCATAATTTACATATTACTATTGAACTATTTATGGTTCTGTTACTATTTTTATTATTTATGGTGCAACTGTAATGAAAACCGATTTCCCCCAGGATCAATAAAGTATGACTATAAGAGATGATAATACTCGAGCCCTACCACAGCTGTTGAGCATCCTTCAGTGATTCACATTTGCTCTGGAATTGCCACTTCGCATGTGAGATGGCTTTCTGGAGATCGTACCTGGGCCTCTTGTATCCTTCTTGGTCACCAGACCTGAATGTCGCTGATATGGTCCTTATCAGATTGTGGATCTCATGGTTCATCTATGGCTTCTGGCTGGGGAAGACTCTGAATGATTTTCTCAGGACACACTCACTTATGGCTGCTTTTATAAAGCCTGTGACAACCATAGTGTATTAGGTTCAGATCCATAGATGAGTCCTTGAACACAGCCAAGTTCACAGGATCAAAGTAATCCTGTAGCCACCCCTCTGTCTCCCATGGCCACCTTTGTTGTTCTTATCTCTGGAGCCTTGCTCTTTAGCCTCTATTTGTACGCAGGTTGGAAAAGGACAGTTAAGTGATTAGATTTCCTGAAATGCCTCTAGGCACAAAACGATTGGTATTTCTCCTTGTAGTAAAGCAGTGGTCAAGTATGTTGGGACCCCTGGTGCTGCAGGTTATATGCTGATGGTAATTGGGCAGAGATTTCTTTAAACAAGCCCAATTATTGGAATGGAGCTGATATTATTCATGTGAGCTATCTAGTTTGATCCCCTATTCCCTATATCTCACCTTGTTTAATCCCATTACCAGTACTTACTTATGCGATGTTACAAGTAGGGCCATTCAGCGCAATGAGTACTTATTAAACCAAATGTGCCTTTGCAGTCTCATGAACAAATTAACCAATTAACGAGCTAATATTTTTGCCAATATCCAATTCTTTTTTGGAAGTGTTAAGATAAATACAACCTCTGCCTTTTGAGAATTACATTGATCATTATTACTTGCTGTGTTTTTTTTTTAAAAAGCTAACTCTCCTCTGCATACTTGCTTTAATGGTTTAATGCTTCTTGAAGAGACCCAACTCCTAAACATCAGAATATTAAAACTTATACTAGTTTTAAGTTTTACTTTCATGTGTAAACTGAATCTGAACTTGTATCATGTTAAGGTTATTATTTCCCCTGAGGATATAGGCATCAGTTAGTTTCATGAGACCATGGATTTGCGCCTTGGAAGGTTTCTAGGCCGCAGGCCTGGGCAAGGTTGTATGGAAGATCGGCAGTTGCCCATGCTGCAAGTCTCCCAGCTCCATGCCACCAATATTGTCCAAGGGAAGGGCATTAGGACCCATACAGCTTGGCACCAGTGTCACAGAGCAATGTGTAGTTAAGTACCTTGCTCAAGGGCACAACAGGATATACTATCTTAAATATTGTCATCAACTCTTTTTCCACCTCCCTCAGTCTAGTCATGACCAACCTCTCAAAGCATTTCATCACTGTAGATGTGAGTGATACTGGGCAATAGTCATTAAGGCAGCTTGCATTATTATTCTTAGGCACTGGTATAATTGTTGCTTTTTTGAAGCAAGTGGGAACTTCTGTCCATAGCAGTGAGAGGTTGAAAATGTCCTTGAAAACTCTCACTAGTTGGTTGGCACAGGTTTTCAGCGCCTTCCCAGGTACTCCATCTGGACCTTCTGCCTTGTGAGAGTTCACTCTCTTTAAAGACAGCCTAACATCGGCCTCTGAGTCAGAGTTCACAGAGTCATCAGTTGCAGCAGGGATCTTCACAGCTGTAGTTGTGTTCTTCCTTTCAAAGTTGGCATAGAAGGCATTGAGTTCACCTGGTAGTGAAGCATCACTGCCATTCACACTATTGGGTTTCACTTTGTAGGAGGTAATGTCTTGCAAACCCTGCCAGAGTTGCCGTGCATCTGATGTTGTCTCCAACCTTGTTCGAAATTGTCTCTTCACCCTTGAAATAGCCCTCTGCAAATCATACCTGATCTTCTGGTATATACCTGTGTTGCCAGACTTGAATGCCACAGATCTAGCCTTCAGCAGACGACGAACCTCCTGGTTGATCCATGGCTTTTGGTTTGGGAATGTACAGTAAGTCTTTGTAGGCACACACTCATCCACACAAGTTTTAATGAAGTCATTAACAACTGCAGCGTACTCATCCAGGTTCGAAGATGAATCCCTGAATACAGTCCAGTCCACCGACTCAAAGCAGTCCTGTAGGTGCTCCTGTGCTTCCCTTGTCCAAACCTTCTTGGTCCTCACTACTGGTGCTGCAGTCTTCAGTCTCTGCCTGTACTCAGGGAGTAGAAGTACAGCCAGGTGATCAGACTTCCTGAAGTGAGGGCGTGGAATAGCATGGTGGGCATTCTTGATAGTGGTGTAACAATGGTCTAGTGTGTTGTTTCCTCTAGCATTGCAAGTGATCTGTTGATGGTAATTGTTTAGTTTTTTATCAGACCTGCCTGATTATAATCTCTCAAAGCAATGGTGAAGGCGTTAGGATGTGCTGTTGCATGCATGTTGATCCCATTACTCAGATCATCGAAAGCCTGATTGACATTGGCCTGAGGTGGAATGTATACTGCTACCAAAATGATATATAATATGCCAGAATATATATGATATGAGACTTGGATGTAAATTTAGGTGGTTAGGTTAGTAAATGCACAGAAGGTACGAAGATTGGTGGTGTGGGAAACAGGAAGATTGCGAAATGATACAATGGGATATAGATGAGTTGCAAATATGGTGGTGCAAAGGCTAATGGAGTTTAATCTGGCCAAATATGAGATGCTGCACTTTGAGAGATTGAATGTGGAGGGACAGTACACAGTTAATGTTAAGAACATTAACAGCACTGAGGTACAGAGGGATTTTAGAGTTTTAAGAGGCTCTTAAGTAGGCTCATGACTGTGCAGGGAAAGCAGGGATATGACCATTGCATTGGTAGAATAGATTACTATTGCTCGGCATTTAATAACTAGTTTAATTAGTAGGTCAAAGTGCCTGTTCCTGTGCTGTACTATTTCTTTTATACTGGCTATACTTCTCCTCGCTCACCAATGTAGGGCTCTGATCTGAAACATATAGAACATAGAACAATATGGGCCATCTGTTGGGGTCATCCGGTGCTCCCGGTGTGGCCTCCTCTACATCGGTGAAACTCGACGCAGATTGGGGACTGCTTCGTTGAGCACCTCTGCTCCGTCCGCCACAATAAACGGGATCTCCCGGTTGCCACCCACTTCAACTCTGCTTCACATTCCCATTCGGATATGTCCATACATGGCCTCCTCTACCGCCATGGTGAGGCTAAACTCAGGTTGGAGGAGCAACACCTCATATACCATCTGGGTAGTCTCCAGCCCCTTGGTATGAACATTGAATTCTCCAACTTCCAGTAATTCCCTCCCCTTCGCACCCCCCATTCCAGTTTCACTCTGCCCCCTCCCCCAGCTGCCTATCATCTCCCTCATGGTTCCGCCTCCTACTACCCATTGTGTTTTCCCCTATTCCTTCTTCTTTCCCGCCTATCTCCTCCCTGCTTCCTCTCCCTCACCCCTTTGTCTTTCCCCTTACTGGTTTTTCACCTGGAACCTACCAGCCTTCTCCTTCCCACCCTCCCCTCACCTTCTTTAGGGCCTTTGCCCCTTCCCTCTTCAGTCCTGACGAAGGGTTCCGGCTGGAAACGTTGACCGATCGTTTCCACGGATGCTGCCTGACCTGCTGAGTTCCTCCAGCATGTTGTGAATGTTGCTTTGACCCCAGCATCTGCAGATTATTTTGTGTGAACAATATGGGCCCTTTGGACCACGATGTTGTGCCAACCTTTTAACCTACTCCTAAGATCAATTTAACCCATCCTTCCTAAATAACACTCTATTTTTCAATCTTCTATGTGCCTAACTAAGAATTTCTTAAATGCCCCTAATGTATCTGCCCTTACCATCACCCTGGCAAAGTGTTTTGCACACCCACCACTCTCTCTAACAAACTTGTCTCTGACATCACCCCCAATACTTTCCTCCAATTACCTCAAGATTATGCCCTCTTGTATTAGTGATTTCTGCCCTAGGAGAAAGTCTGACTCTCCACTGGATCTATGCTTATCATTTTTGTATACCTCTATCAAGTCATCTCTCATTGTCCTTCGCTCCAAAGAGAGAAGTCCTGGCTTGTTCAGCCTATCTTTGTAAGATATGCTCTCTAGTCTAAGCAGCATCCTGGTAAATCTCCTCTCTGCTCTCTCTAAATCTTCCACATCCTTCCTATAATGTGGCAACCAAAATTGAGCACAGCATTTCAAGTGTGGTCTTATCCAGGGTTTTATAAAGCTGCAACATTCCCTCTCAGTTATTGAACTCAATCCCTGACTAATGAAGGCCAACACACCTTAACCAGCCTATCAGCTTGCCTCTAATCCTCTATTCCTCAACACTGCCAAAATTCCTGCCATTAACCCTATATTCTGCCTTCAAAATCAACCTTCCAATGTGGATCACTTCACACTTTTCTAGTTTGAATTTCATCTGCCACTTCTCAGCTCTGCTCTGCATCCTGTCAATGTCCTGTTCCAACCTATAATAACTCTCTACACCGGGGGTTCCCAACCTTTTTTATGCCATGGACCCTTTCCTTTAACCAAGGGGTCTGTGGACCCAGGTTGGGATACCCTGCTCTACACTATCCAATAACCATCGTGTCATATACATACTTACTAACTCACCCTTCCACATAAAGAGCAGGGGTCCCAGAACAGATCCCTGTAGAACATCACTGGTTACTGACCTCCAGGCCCACTAAACTCCATCTGCTATCAGCTTCTGCTGCCTTTAGGCAAGCTGATTCTGTATCCACACAGCCAAGTTTCTCTAGATCCCATACCTCCTGACTTTCTGAATGAGCCTACCATGAGGAACCTTATCAAATTAAAATACATATACACCGCATCGACTGCTCTAGCTTCACTTTGTCACATCCTCAAAGCATTCAAGGGACAATGGAGTTGAGAGAGATGGAGTGGCGGAGCTGTCTCAATGGGCTGAATGGCCTAATTCTCCTATATGTTATAGACTTATTATCTTATTATGTCAGGCTCATGAAGCATGACCTGCCCCTCACAAAGCCATACTGACTCTCTTCAAAGGCTCATAAATCCTATCTCTAAGGATCTTCTCCAATAATTTGCCCACAACCCAAGAAAGATTCACTGGTCTATAATTCCCAGGATTATACCTGCACACTTTGCTGAACAAAAGAATAACATTTGCCACCCTCCCATCTTCTGTAACTACTGTGGCCAGCGAGGACGCAAAGATTATTGCCAAAGATGAGGCAATCTTATTTCCTTGTTTCCTGTAATAAACTGAGGTAAATCCTGTCTAGCCCTGTGGACTTGTCTATCCTAATGCTTTTCAAAAGTTTCAGCACACCCTCTTTCTTAACGTCGACAAGTTCAAGCATATCATTATGCTGTCCTCAGAAACTCAGGGTTCCTATCGGGCGAATACTGAAGCAAAGTATTCATTAAGGACCTCTCCTACCTCCTCCAACTCTAGGAAGATGTTTGCTCTGAGTGAGTGAGGCTTCCGTCAGTCAGGGTCGATCATGGATGTTGCGTTCTAGCCGTCTTGATGTGCAAGCCTGGACAGTACGATATGGAGAGCAAGTTGTTGCCCATGTAGCAAGCTCGCCCTCTCCAACATCAGAACTTAAAGGAACAGCAGAGACCAGTACTGTTTTGTACCACAGCATCGCAGGAGTTTCCAGGCAGCGTTGAATTCAACCTAGGACTGCCTTAGGGACACCAACTCAGGGTTTACTCCCAAAGCCTTTCCATGAAAGGGTACAGCGGCAAGACAGTGGAGGTTTGAGATCAGAATTTTCCTTCTACTACCAACCACAGCTGACGAGCCCCATCTGCCTGAAGTGAATGATTTTAAGTCTCCAGTAACCTGCCTTTGCCCTGTCTCCTGTCCATAAGACATAGAAGCAGAATTAGGCTATTCAGCTCATCGAGTCTGCTCTGCCATTCCACCATAGCTGATCCCGGATCTCACTCAACTCCATACACCTCCCTTCTCACCATATCTTTTGATGTCCTGACTGAAAAGAAAATGATCAACTTCTGCCTTAAGACATGATCCACTTCAGAGCATTCCATAGATTCATTGCTCTCTGGCTTTAAAAAAAATCCTCCTTTCCTCTGTTCTAAAAGGTCGCCCCTCAATTTTGAGGCTGTGCTCTCTAGTTCTGGATGCCCCCACCGGTGGAAACATCCTCTCCACATCCACCCAGTCTAGTCCTTTTCAACATTCAGTAGGTTTCAATGAGATCTCCATGCGTTCTTCTAGATTTCAGTGAGTTCAGGCCCAAAGCTGCCAAATTCTCCTCGTATGTTAAACCCTTCATTCCTGGAATCATCCTCGTGAATGTCCTCTGGACTCTCTCCAATGACAACACGTCCTTTCTGAGATATGGGGCCCAAAACTGTTGACAATACTCCAAGTGTGGCCTGACTAGTGTCTTATAAAGGCTCAGCATTATCTCCTTGCTTTTATATTCTATTCCCCTTGAAATAAATGACAACATTGCATTTGCCTTCTTTACCACAGACTCAACCTGTAAATTAACCTTCACCAGGACTCTTAAGTCCCTCTGCACCTCTGATGTTTGAACCTTCTCCCCATTTAGAAAATAATGCACTACTGTCTCTTTTACCAAAATGCATTATCATACACTTCTTAACACTATATTCTATCTGCCACTTTTTTGCCCATTCTTGCACTTTGTCTGAGTCCTGCTGCAAACGCTTTGCTTCCTCGCATTGCCTGCCCCTCGACTCTAGGGCTGTTACGGATGGACAATTATCTGCCGGCTTGGGTTGCAAAGCCTAATCCATTGAATAAGAAATCTGCGAACTTGCTAAACTTTCTCCTGCATTCATCTCCCAGTGAGCAGCCTCTGCCAGGCTATTCGTAGCACAGTGGTTACGGAAACTGAGCTTCATGCTATGCATTCTGAACACGCTGTGACAATGTTATATTTGAGGCTGTCAGTGTGTAAATGGTCATGTGCATCTGAAGTGCATTCCATGGATGGGGCAGTTCTTGTTAGTTGCAGTTGAGTCCTGTTGGAAGACAGGATTGAATTAATCAGGAAATAGATTTCAAAGTAAACTGAGAGCATATTTCCTGTTAGAGTGGTCATTAAAGATGAGCATCACAGCTGCGGCTCGTTTGGAGAGGAACTGAAGTGGCTGAATGATTGACAGTGCTCACTATCAAGGCCATAAACACCAGACAGATCTGTTGTTGCTCTGAGAAGGGAGCTGTGTTTCTCTCCTGTTTTTGTTGACAGCATTTTCTCTAGAAATGTGGGACCTACGTACTTGGTAGCTGCGTGTCAGTAGAAAAAGATTTTGTAGTTGGGGTAAATAGGTTTATGATCATCCTTTGCACTAAACATTGTGTTTTGTATGCCAGTCATACTGATTATTTCATTACTACAGTGCATTGAGCTAGTAGAAGGTTGATCAATAATAGACAAAGTGCAGCACAGGCAGACAATAAGCTGCAAGACCAGAATTATGTAGGTTATGAAATTGTCCATCTCATTTTACTAGGGAACTTTTCAGTGGTTTTATAACAACAGGATAGAAGCTGTTATTTAGCTTGGTGTTAAGTGCTTTCAGGCTTGGGAGGTGGGAGACGAGAATGTCGGGTGGGAGGGGTCTGTTATTATGCTGGGGGCTTAATGAGGCAGTGGGAAGTGTAGACGGAGTCTGTGGATGGGAGGCTGATTTCCATGCTGTGCTGAGCTGTGTCCACAACTCTGCAGTTTCTTGCTGTGTCAGGAAGCAGTTGACATGCCAAGCTGTGATGAATCTGGACAGGATGCTTTCTATGGTGCATTGATAAAATTGGTGAGATAAGGGAATATGGCAAACCTTAGTACCTGATGGAGAGGTTCTGGCAAACTTGGCATCTGCATGGTTAAACCAGGATAGACTATTGATGCTCATTTCTAGGAACTTGAAGCTCTCAACCTTCTTGACTCCAGCACCATTGATGTAAACAGGAGCGTGTTCATTGCCTTATCTCGACCTCCACAAAGGGGTGCCAAAGCTTGAACTTTCTTTATCGCAAGGTCCAAAATGGGTAGGAAGAGACATATCATAAAACTGCAGAAAGTGAAATGGAGAAATTAGGAAAATTTTAATAAACTACTCTGGAGCATCTGAACAGTAAAGATACTTGAGTCTATTTATTGACTATAATTCTTCGATACTAGAATTCCAAACAAATTCTAGACCATGGGAGTTAATGCTTCCCTCTGCAACTGAGTCCTTGACTTTTGGCTAACAGACTGCAATCAGTAAGGAGAGCAATCAGCAACACCCCCATCACAATTATTCTAAACACTGGTGCTCCACAAGGTTGCCTTCTCAGCCTCCTACTTACCTTCCTATACACTCTAACTTTGTCGATGGGTTTTCAGATGATACCTCCATAGTTGGCCACATCGCAAATAACGATGAGTGAGTACAGGAAGGAGAGAACATGACAAGAGTGTCATGACGAACAGCGTTTCCCTCAATGTGAACAATACAAAAGAGGTGTCATTGACTATGAAGAAGGATGGTGCACATATTTCTGTCTACGTCGATGGTTTTGAGGTTGAAAAAATCAAGAGCTTCAGTTTCTTGGGTCAAACATCAATAGCCTGTCCTGGTCCATCCATGTTAATGTAATTGCCAGGAAATCTCACCAACATCTCTACTTCCTCAGGAGGCTAAAGGAATATGGCATGTCCCATCAATGCTTACTCATTTCTATCAATGCACCATAGAAAGCAGTCTGTCTGGATACATAGCAGCTTGGTATGGCATTTGCAAGATGTGGAGCTCAGCACATCACGGAAACCACTCTTCCCTCTATAGACTGCCTATACTTGCTGCCACACACCCTGGGTATTCTCTCTTCTCCCTTCTCCCGTCAGGCAGAAGATGCTAAAGCTTGAAAACATGGACCACCAGGCTCCAGAACAGCTCCCATGCAGTTATAAGATTATATTGAAAAGACCTCTTGTATGATAACATAGAAAATCTGCAGCACATTACAAGCCCTTCGGCCCACAATGTTGTGCGGACCATGTAACCTACCCTAGAAACTGCCTAGAATTTCACCACAGCATAGCCCTCTATTTTTCTAAGATGAACTCTTGGTCTCACTACTACCTTGTTATGATTTTACACTCTATTGTTTACTTGCACTTTTGCAGTAGCTCTTACACTTTATTCTGCATTGTTATTGTTTTATTTTAGTTAATGCACTGGATAATGACTTGATCTGTATAAACCGAATGCAATACAAGCTTTTCACTGTATCTTGGTACCTGTGACAATAATAAACCAACACCAATAAAATACAAAGAATCAAGTTAATACTAGATGGCTTGCATTTTAGGTGGGGGGAGGGGGTAACTTTAAAGGAGTTGTGCAGGGCAATTTATTTTAAACACAGATTTGTGCCTGGAACCGTAGCCTGGGCTGGTGAAGCAAAAATGATTGAGGTGTTCAAGAGGCTTTTTAGGCACATGAATGTGCAGAGTATGAAAGTTTAGACATTGTGTAGGCACAGCACAATGGATCAAAAGGCCTGTTTTTGCTTCATGTTTGAACTCAATCACTTTAATAACAGATCTTTGTCAGCAGAATTTAGATGAGAGAACAGTGTAATGTATTTGTCATTAAGGTAGATTGCAAATGGCTGAAGTGTCTATGACTGATTCTTCTGGCCTGTTGCCAGTCTGCTGAGCTGAAAATGAACAACTTACTCCTATTTGACCAATCCTCAGCCTAATATGTTAACCCCAATCCCATTAACCCTAACATGTATGATTTTGTTGAATATCCAAGCATATCACATTGTCCTTTAAACTCCAATACGTTTTGTGAATACTACTTCCTTTTTGTGAAACTAGTTGCCCAGACAAGGAATGTTTTTGAAGTGCACTTTTCTGACATCAGCAAAGTTTTGTCTTGTAGCAGCTTTGATGTGTTTTTCTTTGGTGAGATACTGCAATCGTCCTCTTTCTCCGCAGCCTTTGCTCCATCTGGAGCTGTTGATGGATGACTCTCTTGTTGTGGTGGAGCGTCCCATGATGGAGATCATCTCGCAGCTGCCCATGCCGGTCCGAAAGAAGAAATTCGCCACATAGTTGGCTCCTGGATCTGATGTACTGCATCTTTCAAGATGCTGACTTGGATTGTTCTCTAAAAGTTGCAGTGGATTTCCAACCTTGTAATGTTTTATATAAATAAATATTGTCAATTTCTGATTGTAACCAATATCCAAATACTGGCTGATGAATAACTGTCACATCACTTTCTGAGGTTTGCTCTAATTGTCTACTGCCATCCCAGGGGAAACTAAGATTTTTCGCAACACTAAGCAGATTCTGACTGACCTCTGCAATGGAATCTTCTCCAAAAATTCTGAAGGTTTGTGGGATAGCATAGTGGATGCATAGGGGATGTTAGTTCACCCGTTCCAGCATTTCAGACCAAGTAAGTGAACTGGATACTGCTACTATAATGTTCTTCTTTCAGTTCAAAGCGATGCCAGAAGCACACTGCAGTAATATTTCTCCTCTGTGTAGCAGCTACACTATCAATGATGATGCTCTGTCAATCCAAGGCCTTGCATTCTCAAATCTATTTTCATTCAGACCAATCGCACTGTTAGTGGAATTGCTGGGAATAGTATAACTGCAGTGGGGCATCAGAACCTTCTCCCTGTGGAGGATGTGGCACTGAGTCTAGGAGCTGAACTGAGAATTGGAAATGATTAACATGTAGTGCTGTGCTGCTGAGAAAGAGCAGAGATGCAGACTAGAGGAATTCTGCAGATGCCAGAAATTCAAGCAACACACATCAAAGTTGCTGGTGAACGCAGCAGGCCAGGCAGCATCTCTAGGAAGAGGTACAGTCGACGTTTCAGGCCGAGACCCTTTGTCAGGACTAACTGAAGGAAGAGCTAGTAAGAGATTTGAGAGGGGGAGGGGGAGATCCAAAATGATAGGAGAAGACAGGAGGGGGAGGGATGGAGCCAAGAGCTGGGCAGGTGATTGGCAAAGGGGATATGAGAGGATCATGGGACAGGAGGCCCAGGGAGAAGGAAGGGAGGGGGAACTCAGAGGATGGACAAGGGGTATAGTCAGAGGGACAGAGGGAGTAAAAGGAGAGTGAGAGAAAGAAAGTGTGTATATAAATAAATAACGGATGGGGTACGAGGGGGAGGTGGGGCACTAGCGGAAGTTAGAGAAGTCAGTGTTCATGCCGTCAGGTTGGAGGCTACCCAGACGGAATATAAGGTGGTGTTCCTCCAACCTGAGTGTGGCTTCATCTTTACAGTAGAGGAGGCCGTGGATAGACATGTCAGAATGGGAATGGGATGTGGCCACACATTTTAATTCCACATCCCATTCCCATTCTGACATGTCTATCCACGGCCTCCTCTACTGTAAAGATGAAGCCACACTCAGGTTGGAGGAACAACACCTTATATTCCGTCTGGGTAGCCTCCAACCTGACGGCATGAACACTGACTTCTCTAACTTCCGCTAGTGCCCCACCTCCCCCTCGTACCCCATCCATTATTTATATACACACATTCTTTCTCTCCCCTTTTTCTCCCTCTGTCCCTCTGACTATACCCCTTGCCCATCCTCTGGAGTTTCTCCCCCACCCCCCGGCCTTTTCCTTTTCCCTGGGCCTCCTGTCCCATGATCCTCTCATATCCCCTTTGCCAATCACCTGTCCAGCTCTTGGCTCCGTCCCTCCCCCTCCTGTCTTCTCCTATCATTTTGGATCTCCCCCTCCCCCTCCCACTTTCAAATCTCTTACCAACTCTTCTTCAGTTAGTCCTGACGAAGGGTCTCAGCCTGAAACGTCGACTGTACCTCTTCCTGGAGATGCTGCCTGGCCTGCTGCGTTCACCAGCAACTTTGATGAGAGATGCAGACTACTGAGAGACATGGCTGTTACTTGACAACCTATATTTTTTATAGATAGAAGACCACTACTACAGGAGGATTGGTTGTTATTGATGGTAGGATCATGGATTGGTTTAGAGAAAACATTTAAAGGGTGAAAATAAGGAGAAATTTCAAGAAGAAATTTTAGGTTGCTGAGAGCCTGATTCTTTATGGTGGAGATGGATGCTGTGAATGAAGGATAGCCAATATAAAGTTTAGAAATCAGTTCAAGTGCAAATAAAGAAAATGTTTCAAGTCTAGTACTTCATCAGAATGGAGTTGAAAGGTGCTGTGCTTTAGCAGGTGTTGTCTGAATGTCTTGAACTTGTTTGAGCTGAAAGAATTTCTTTGGAATTCTTCAAGAGGACGTAGATGTGGTGATGGAAAGAGTGGACTCGCAGTAGATGAAACTTAATGCAAGAAACTTAAGAAAAAAGCTTTTTTTCTCGGCGGTTGATCGGGACAGGACTGCGTGCAAGTTGGTCCGTGAGGCAGCGGGAGTATTTAAAAGAGAGCAGTTTGACGGAGCGGGCGACGGAGTAGAGGGAGACAGAGTAGGAAGGCTTTGTCTCGAGAGGCTTCGGCGAGCAGAGGCTGAGGACGAGCTTTGCTCCAAGTGAGGTAAGGCAGGGTAAGTTCCTTTAGAAGGAGAACGGTCTCCAGCGGTATTTTATTTGAAGCAAGGAAGGCGGCAAGACTGTAGCGTATTGGGTAGGTCATGACAGCTGAGGTCGGCCCCGTGGTTTGTTCATCCTGCAGCATGTGGGAAATCAGGGATATTTCCAGTGTCCCTGACGACTATGTGTACAGGAAATGTGTCCAGCTGCAGCTTCTGGCAGACCGCATTGAGCAGCTGGAGTTGCGAATGGATTCATACTGGAGCATCCGCGATGCTGAGAAAGTCGTGAATAGCACGTTCAGTGAGTTGGCCACACCGCAGGTAAAGGCTACACAGGCAGAAAGGGAATGGGTGGCCTCTAAACAGCGTAGCAGTAGGCAGGTAGTGCAGGAGGTCATCTCCCTCTTAAACAGATATACTGTTTTGGATACTGTTGGGGGAGATGTCTTATCAGGGGAAGGCAGCAGCAGCTGAGATTATGGCAGCATGGGTGGCTCTGTGGCACAGGAGGGAAGGAAAAGGAGCGGGAGAGCTATAGTGATAGGGGATTCGATTGTAAGGGGAATAGATAGGCATTTCTGCAGCCGCAAACGAGACTCCAGGAGGGTATGTTGCCTCCCTGGTGCAAGAGTCAAGGATGTCTCTGAGCAGCTGCAGGACATTCTGGAGTGGGAGGGTGAACAGCCAGTGGTCGTGGTGCACATAGGTACCAACAATATAGGGAAAAAAACAAGATGCGATCCTACAAGGTGAATTTAGGGAGTTAGCAGATAAACAGTAGGACGACAAAGGTAATAATCTCTGGATTACTACCAGTGCCACGTGCTAGTCAGACTAGAAATAGGAGGATATATCAGATGAATACGTGGCTTGAAAAATAGTGCAAGGGGGAGGGATTCAAATTTCTGGGGCGTTGGAACCAGTTCTGGAGGAGGTGGGACCGGTACAAACAAGACAGTCTGCACCTGGACTGGACTGGAACCAATGTCGTAGGGGGAGCGTTTGCTACTGTTGTTCAGGAGGATTTAAACTAATGTGGCGGGGGATGGAAACAACTGCAGAGAAACGGGTGTAAAATGAGGGTAGAAGCAAAAAGTAGTAAGATGAAAAGTAAAAGTGGCAGGCCGGCAAATCCAGGGCAAAAATCAAAAAGGGCCACTTTTCAACATAATTGTATAAGGCCTAAGAGTGTTGTAAAAGCAAGCCTGAAGGCTTTGTGTGTCAATGCAAGGAGCATTTGTAACAAGGTGGATGAATTAAAAGTGCAGATTGTTATTAATGAATATGATATAGTTGGGATCACAGAGACATGGCTCCAGGGTGACCAAGGATGGGAGCTCAACATTCAGGGATATTCAATATTCAGGAAGGATAGACGTGAAAGAAAAGGAGGTGGGGTAGCATTGCTGATTAGAGAGGAGATTAACGCAATAGAAAGGAAGGACATTAGCCGGGAGGATGTGGAATCGATATGAGTAGAGCTGCATAACACTAAGGGGCAGAAAACGCTGGTGGGAGTTGTGTACAGGCCACCTAACAGTAGTAGTAGTAAGGTTGGGGATGGTATTAAACAGGAAATTAGAAATGTGTGCAATAAAGGAACAGCAGTTATAATGGGTGGCTTCAATCTACATGTAGATTGGGTGAACCAAATTGGTAAAGGTGCTGAGGAAGAGGATTTCTTGGAATGTATGCGGGATGGTGTTTTGAACCAACATGTCGAGGAACCAACTAGAGAGCAGGCTATTCTAGACTGGGTATTGAGCAATGAGGAAGGGTTAATTAGCAATCTTGTCGTGAGAGGCCCCTTGGGTAAGAGTGACCATAATATGGTGGAATTCTTCATTAAGATGGAGAGTGACATAGTTAATTCAGAAACAAAGGTTCTGAACTTAAAGAAGGGTAACTTTGAAGGTATGAGACGTGAATTAGCTAAGATAGACTGGCAAATGACACTTAAAGGGTTGACGGTGGATATGCAATGGCAAGCATCTAAAGATCACATGGATGAACTACAACAGTTGTTCATCCCAGTTTGGCAAAAGAATAAACCAGGGAAGGTAGTGCACCCGTGGCTGACAAGGGAGATTAGGGATAGTATCAATTCCAAAGAAGAAACATACAAATTAGACAGAAAAAGCAGCTCACCTGAGGACTGGGAGAAATTCAGAGTTCAGCAGAGGAGGACAAAGGGCTTAATTAGAAAAGGGAAAAAGATTGTGAGAGAAAACTGGCAGGGAACATAAAAACTGACTGTAAAAGCTCTTATATATATGTGAAGAGAAAAAGATTGGTTAAGACAAATATAGGTCCCTTACAGTCAGAAACAGGTGAATTGATAATGGGGAACAAGGACATGGAAAAACAATTGAATAAATACTTTGGTTCTGTCTTCACTAAGGAGGACATAATTAATCTTCTGGAAATAGTAGGGGACAGAGGATCTAGTGAGATGAGGAACTGAGGGAAATACATGTTAGTAGGGAAGTGGTGTTAGGTAAATTGAAGGGATTAAAGGCAGATAAATCTCCAGGGCCAGATGGTCTGCATCCCAGTGTGCTTAAGGAGGTAGCCCAAGAAATAGTGGATGCATTAGTGATAGTTTTTCAAAACTCTTTAGATTCTGGACTGGTTCCTGAGGATTGGAGGGTGGCTAATGTAACCCCGCTTTTTAAAAAAGGAGGGAGGGAGAAACCGGGGAATTATAGACCGGTTAGCCTAACATCGGTGGTGGGGAAAATGCTAGAGTCAGTTATCAAAAATATGATAACAGCACATTTGGAAAGCGGTGAAATCATCAGACAAAGTCAACATGGATCTGTGAAAGGAAAATCATGTCTGACGAATCTCATAGAATTTTTTGAGGATGTAACTAGTAGAGTGGATAGGGGAGAACCAGTGGATGTGGTATATTTGGATTTTCAAAAGGCTTTTGACAAGATCCCACACAGGAGATTAGTGTGCAAACTTAAAGCACACAGTATTGGGGGTATGGTATTGATGTGGATAGAGAATTGGTTGGCAGACAGGAAGCAAAGAGTGGGAATAAACAGGACCTTTTCAGAATGGCAGGCAGTGACCAGTGGGGTACCGCAAGGCTCAGTGCTGGGACCCCAGTTGTTTACACTGTATATTAATGACTTAGATGAGGGAATTAAATGCAGCATTTCCAAGTTTGCGGATGACATGAAGCTGGGCGGCAGTGTTAGCTGTGAAGAGGATGCTAAGAGGATGCAGGGTGACTTGGATGGGTTAGGTGAGTGGGCAAATTCATGGCAGATGCAATTTAATGTGGATAAATGTGAGGTTATCCACTTTGGTGGCAAAAACAGGAAAACAGATTATTATCTGAATGGTGGCCGATTAGGAAAAGGGGAGGTGCAACGAGACCTGGGTGTCATTATACACCAGTCATTGAAAGTGGGCATGCAGGTACAGCAGGCGTTGAAAAAGTTGAATGGTATGCTGGCATTCATAGCAAGGGGATTTGAGTACAGGAGCAGGGAGGTACTACTGCAGTTGTACAAGGCCTTGGTGAGACCACACCTGGAGTATTGTGTGCAGTTTTGGTCCCCGAATCTGAGGAAAGCCATTCTTGCCATAGAGGGAGTACAAAGAAGGTTCACCAGATTGATTCCTGGGATGGCAGGACTTTCAAATGATGAAAGACTGGATCGACTAGGCTTATACTCGCTGGAATTTAGAAGATTGAAGGGGAATCTTATTGAAACGTATAAAATCCTAAAGGGATTGGACGGGCTAGATGCAGGAAGATTGTTCCCGATGTTGGGGAAGTCCAGAACGAGGGGTCACAGTTTGAGGATAAAGGGGAAGCCTTTTAGGACAGAGATGAGGAAAAACTTCTTCAGACAGAGAGTGGTGAATCTGTGGAATTCTCTGCCACAGGAAACAGTTGAGGCCAGTTCATTGGCTATATTTAAGAAGGAGTTAGATATGGCCCTTGTGGCTAAAGGGATCGGGGGGTATGGAGAGAAGGCAGATCCAGGGTTCTGAGTTGGATGATCAGCCATGATCATACTGAATGGCGGTGCAGGCTCGAAGGGCCGAATGGCTTACTCCACCTATTTTCTATGTTTCTAAAAAAAAATTACAATTTGTTCAGAAAAATGGTGAAAGATGTTTTGAACTCAGGCACAATTCTAAAAGGGTTACAGGAAATGAGGGATCAGGGGTAAGTGTGTGTAAATTACTTAAAAGTAACAAGGGAGGTTGACATGGCAACTAAAGAAAGTATTGGGGACTCCCATAGATGCTGCCTGACCTGAGTACCTCCAGCATTTTGTGTGTGTTACTCTAGCTGGAGGGTTCTTAATTTTGGCTCAATGTTAACAGGGACAAATAATGCAAAAAAAATCAAGGATTATACTTAAAATTTATTCAAGGGAATTTTTAAGAATTTTAATCTTTCTGGAACTTTTGTGTAGTCAGATCTGGTGCAGGGTTTCATGAACTAGTACCATTGACTGCTTCAGCTGCTGAGATCTTTCAGTGTTCAATTTTCATTCTGGATTCCAGCATCTGCAGTCTCTTACCATCATTTTTTTTATATTACCAGATGTAAAGTTTAGGAAAAAATGAATTGCGATTATCTTTGTTACTAAAGAAATATTTCCCTTTGGACATTACTTGTTATTTTTTTTTAACTTGAATGTTAAGAATTGCACAGATGTATACGTGGGTTAGTAACAATGATCTACATCTATTTGTCCAATTTTGAAAATTCAAAGTACTAAAGATGTTTAATTTACTGATAGGTAATAATGTAAAGTAAATATGAAAAATTGACAGTTTGGGGTCTTGTAGTAGCTAGAGAGCATACATTCATGAATGCCTTTTGTTCATATTGGAAATATTATTTGATCATTCTTTGAAAGCAGTGTCACAGGCAAATGGTGTTGAAAGGTGTGAAAACTGTATTTGGCATGCTTGGCCTTCAGTCAGGACATTAAGATTAGAAGCTGCAACATTGTGACGCAGTTAAATAAGTCATTGGTGAGGCTTCACTTGGTTATAAGCAGAAAATTACTGTGTACATTTCTGGTTGTCCTGCTATAAGAAGAACATGGTTAAACTGGAAAAAGTGTAGAAAGATTTACAAAGATGTGCCATGAGTAGAGGGCCTGAGGTTAACCAGGCTCGACCTTTATTCCTTAGAACGTAGGAGAAGCCAAAGTTAGAGGGTGATAATACAAGCTAACAGAATGTTAAAAAGTGTGCAATGCACTGAGGCTATGCTAACTGATACAACATCATACATGCTACTAGATGAACAAGCATTTCTGTTACATACAATGCTCCCGTCCTTTTCCCTTTTTCCACATCCCTGACTTTTTTTTTTATCCATGCACCTATCTTTGTTCCACTTGGCTTCAATTTTTCAGATTTGCACTGGGTGCATTGTTACCTATCTCAATGGCCTCACTTCCACTGGCTGTTGCAATTTATAAGACAAGAAGACATCGGAGCAGAATTAGGCCATTTGGCCCATCCTGCTCTGCCATTCCATCAAGGGTGATTTATGATCCCCCTCAACCCTGTTTTCCTGCCTTCTCCTATAACCTTTGACACCCTGATTAATCAATAATCTATCAACCTCTGCTTTAGATGTACTCAATGACTTGGCCTGCACAGCCATCTGTGACTACAGATTCACTGCCCTCTGGCTACAGAACTTTTTTCTTCATCTCTGTTCTAAATGGGTGTCCCTCAATTCAGAGGCTTTGCCCTCTGGTCTCGACTCCTCCACTATAAGAAACGTACTACTCTCCACATCCACTCTATCTAGGCCTTTCAATATTCGTGAGGTTTCAATGCGATCCCCTCTCCCTCATTCTTCTAAACTCCAGCGAGTACAGGCCCAGAGCCATCGAATGATCCTCATCTGTTAACTCTTTCATTCCTAGGATCATTCTTGTGAATCTTCTCTGGACCCTGTCCAATGCCAGCACATCCAATCTTAGATAAGGGACTCAAAATTGCTCACAAGCGCGGTCTGACCAATGCCTTATAAAGCCTTAGATTACATGCTTACTTTTGTATTCAAGTCAATAGACAATAGGTGCAGGAGTAGGCCATTCGGCCCTTCGAGCCAGCACTGCCATTCACTGTGATCATGGCTGATCATCCACTATCAGTATCCAGTTCCTGCCTTATCCCCATCAAAGTTGCTGGTGAACACAGCAGGCCAGGCAGCATCTCTAGGAAGAGGTACGGTCGACGTTTCAGGCCGAGACCCTTCGTCAGGACTCACGAAGTGCACGAAGAACAACTTTTATATTGTTGACTGG
Organism: Mobula birostris; assembly: GCF_030028105.1. Lineage (NCBI taxonomy): Eukaryota > Metazoa > Chordata > Chondrichthyes > Myliobatiformes > Myliobatidae > Mobula > Mobula birostris. The sequence goes on from NC_092384.1 coordinate 85,555,815, forward strand.
CTTATCTTCATATTTCACCTTTTCTCTTTTTATGGCTTTTTTTTTTTTTACTTGCCTTCTGTTGGTTTTTAAGGGCTTCCCAATCCTCTCCATTCCATAATTCTTATGACATTTATATGCCCTCTCTTTGACTTCTGTTCTCAGCTATGGTCGTCTCATCCTCCCACTGGAGTACCGCTTCATCTCTCCTCTCCTGCATCTTCTGAATTTCTCCCAGAAACTCCAGCCATTGCTGTTGTGTCATCATATCTGCTAGTGTCCCTTTCCAATCAATGACTGGAGTTTTTGGGAGAAAGTTCCCAATCTACCTGCATATTGAAATACCCCCTGACTATTGCAACATTGCCCTTTTTACATGCCCTCTTTATCTCCTGTTGTAATTTGTAGCCTGCATCCTGGCTACTATTCAGAGGCCTGTATATAACTCCCATCAGGGTCTTCATTGTTCCTATTATGAGAAGGTAGTCAATTTCTCAAGAATGTGTGGAGTCAGCCATATTTCTCCTCACCCTCCCCACATCCTCCTCTGCACCCCCATTCTTTATATCTGCTCAGCTAGAACAGTAGCGATGTCAGGCAGGATAGTGAAATGCTCCTCTTGCGGGATGTGGGAAGGCAGAAAGACGTCCATTGTCCTTCACGACTACAATTGTGAGAAGTGCATCCAGTTACAGCTAATAATCCGCTTTAATGAGTTGGAGATGGAACTAGATGAACTTCGGATCATTCGGGGTGGTAGATAGGACTGGTAGAGAGGTAGTTACACTCAAGGTGCAGGAAATAGGGTGACAGTCAGGAAGGGGAAAGAGGTTAAGGAACAGTGCAGAGTACCACTGTGGCCATCCGCCTCAACAATAGGCATTTCACTTTGGATACTCTTGGGGATGTTAACCTAACAGAAGTAAATCACTGTGGTTGGGATTTTGGCACCGAGTCTAGCTCTGATTCAGAAGAGAAGGGGTGGAAGAAGAGCTGCACTGTGGTGATAGGGTATTCGTTAGTTAGGGCAATGGACAGGAGGTTCTGAGGACGAGAATGAGATTTCAGGATGATATGTTGCCTCCTGGGTGCCAGGGCCCAGGACATCATGGATTGAGTCCTAAGCATTCTTAAATGGGAGGTTGATCAGCTAGAGGTTGTGGTCCAAGTAGGTTTCAATGTCATGGGGTAGGACAAGTGAGGAGGTTCTGCGTAGGGAGTTAAAGGGCAAGATCTCCAGGGTTATGATCTCAGGTTTGCTACTCATGCCACATGCAAGTGAGACCAGAACTAGGAAGATTATACAGGTTAATACATGGCTAAGGAGTTGGTGTAAGAGGAAGAGCATAAGATTTTTGCATAATTGGGCTCTCTTCCAGTGAAGGTGGGACCTGTACAGAAGAGATGGTTTGCACCTGAATTGGACGGGGGGACTAATATCCTAGTGGGAAGGTTTGTTAATGCTGCGTGGTGGGGTTCAAATTAGATTTGTAGTGGGGTGGGAACCAGACTGGCAGAACAGTTAGTGGAGAGGTTGTGGAGGCAGATGTGGGTAAGATCTCAGGCAAAGTTAGGAATCAAAAGGTTGAGCATGGTGTGACTAATGTCCTGAGCTGCGTATATTTCAATTGAAGAAGGCTAAAAGAAGACATGAGGTTGCTCTACCAGACAAAGTGAGGGAGAATTCTCAGGGATTCTGCAGGTATGTTAAGAGCAAAAGGATTGCAAGGGACAAAATTGGTCGTCTAGAAGACCGGAATGGTAATCCATGTGTAGAGCCAAAACAGATGGGGGAGATCTTAAATACATACTCTGCATCTGTATTTACTTGGAAGACCAATACAGAGTTTATAGAAGTGAGGCAAAGTGACATCAACTTCATGGACCCTGTACAGATTACAGAGGAGTGGTTGTTTGCTACCCTGAGGCAAATCAGGGTGGATAAATCCCCAGAGCCTGATGAGGTGTTCCCTCGAACCCTTGGGAAGCAAGTGCAGAATTTGCTGGCGTTGTAACAGACATTTAAAACATCTTAGTGACAGGAAAGGTACAAGATGGTTGGAGAATAGCCAATGTTGTTCCACTGTTTAAAAAAGGCTCTAAAGAGAAACCAGGAAGTTATAAGCTGGTGAGTCTGACATCAGTTGTGGGAAAGTTATTGGAAGTTATTCTAAGGTACTGCATATATAAGTATTTGGATAGATATGGACTGATTAAGGATAGTCAGCATGGCTTCAAGCGTGGTAGGTCATATCTAACCAATCTTAAGAGTTTTTTGAGGAAGTCAGCAGGAAAGTGGATGAAGGCAAGGCAGTAGATTTGTATACATGGATTTTAGTAAGGCATTTGACAAGGTTCAACGTGGGAGGATGGTCTAGAAGGTTCAGTTACTTGGCAATAAGGGTGAGGTACTAAACTGGATTAGACATCATCTTTGTGGGAAAAGCCAGAGAGTGGTAGTAGAGGGTTACCTCTTTGACTGGAGTCTAGTGACTAGTGGTGTGCCACAGGGATGGGTGTTGGGTCCTTTGTTGTTTAACATCTGTGTCAATGATCTAGATGATAATGTGATTAACTGGATCAGCCAATTTGCTAGAATTGGGGTGTAGTGGACAGTAAGGTTATCATGGCTTGCAGTGGGATCTGCAGTAGTGGAAAAAGGTGAAAAATGGCAGATGGAATTTAATGCAGACAAGTGCGAGGTTTTGCAATTTGGTAGGACCAATCAGGGTAGGTCTTACGCGTGAATGGTAGGGCACTGAGGAGTGTGGTAGAAGAAAGGGATCTAGGAATACAGGCACATAATTTGTTGAAAGTGGCATCACAGATATATAGGGTCATAAAGAAAATTTTTGGCACATTGGCCTTTGTAAATCAATGTATTGAATACAGAACACAAACACAAAGAATTCTGTGGATGCTGGAAATTCATGCAACACACATCAAAGTTGCTGGTGAACGCAGCAGGCCAGGCAGCATCTATAGGAAGAGGTACAGTCGACGTTGCTGGTGGAGACCCTTCGTCAGGGCTAACTGAAGGAAGAGCTAGTAAGAGATCTTTTACTAGCTGTTCCTTCAGTTAGTCCTGACGAAGGGTCTCCACCAGCAACGTCGACTGTACCTCTTCCTATTGAATACAGAAGGTGGGATGTTATGTTGAAATTGTACAAGATGTTGGGGTATTGTGTGCAGTTTTGGTCACCTACCTACAGGAAAGCTGTAAAGTAGGTTGAAAGAGTGCAGAGAAAATTTGCAAGGATTTTGCAGGGTCTGGAGGACCTGAGTTATAAGGAAGGATTGAATAGGACTATCTCCAAGGACTGCACCAGGAACATAGCTCTTCATATCCTTAACATCCATGTACCTATCCAAACTTCTCTTAAACGCTGAAATCGCGCTCCCACTGACAACTTGTGCTGGCAGCTCAATCCACGCTCTCACGACCCTCTGACTGAAGAATAGGACTGTATTCTTTTGAACGTAGAAGATTGAGAGGAGATTTGATATAGGTATGCAGAATTATGAAGGGTATAGATATGGTAAATGCAAGCAGACTTTTTCCACAGAGTTTGGGTGGCTTAAGGGTGAAAGGTAAGAAGTTTAGTGGGAACATGAGGAGAAATTTCTTCAGTCAGAGGGTCGTGAGAGTGTGGATTGAGCTGCCAGCACAAGTTGTCAGTGGGAGCGCGATTTCAGCGTTTAAGAGAAGTTTGGATAGGTACATGGATGTTAAGGATATGAAGGGCTATGTTCCTGGTGCAGTCCTTGGAGATAGGCAGTTTAAATGGTTTCGACCTGGATGGAGAGCAGAGCCTCTGTGCTGTACTTCTCCGTTACTATGATTCTCCACGCCCATTGGCTGATAGTACACCACTCCAATTCTGGTCCTGTTGACTTCGTTTTACAATCATAAGAGATTCTGCAGATGCTGGAAATCCAGAGTAATAAACACAAAATCCTGAAAGAACTCAGCAAGTTCGTCCGCAACTTTCCCTTGCTACTATTGGCTGCATGTTCTCGTCTCCCATTGGCTCCTCTTCTCCTTTTCTATTGGCTAAAGTTTAGCGGCTTCCATTGGCTTCCGAGTGTTCAGGGCGAGGGACATGGCGGCTGAGTTGTTAGTGCGCTCCGGGCCTTTGGACATCTTTCTGCGGGACCGGGGTTGGCTCCAGGTTCAGGCCGAGCTGCGGCACAGCAGCTTCAGGCTAAGCTGCGAGGAGACGAGGCCCGAGGCTGAGGCTTGGGACCGGCTGTCGAACGGTTCCCCGCGGCCTCGAAGCCCGAGCCCGAGCCCGGTACATATGTGTCCAGCGGGGCCTGGCGCGGGAGACTTGAACTACAGTCCGCCCGCCCTGGTAGCCCTGGAGGCTGGCAGCCCTAATCCCGAGCTCGCAGCGCTGGTGGATCGGGTGCGCACCGTCCGAGTGCTGAAGCAGGAGGCTGGCGGACTCGGCATTAGTATTAAAGGCGGCCGCGAGAACCGGATGCCCATCATTATCTCCAAGATCTTCCGAGGCCTGGCGGCTGACCGCACCGGCGCGCTCTTCGTCGGCGACGCCATCCTGTCGGTGAATGGAACCCGCCTGCAGGCTGCCACCCACGACGAGGCCGTGCAGGCCCTGAAGAAGGCTGGCAAGGAGGTGACACTCAAGGGTGAGCGGAGCGGGACTGTGTCCTTCAGGTGGGGTGGAGTGGAGGGAAAAGGGGCATTCGGTTTCTGGGAATGGGGGAAGAAGAGGCAGTCCGGCTCTGGGAAAGAGGGAAGAGGGGCGTACTGTGTCCGGGAGAGGGGGTAAATTGTCTCCTGTACTGGGGTGTAGAGGAGAGGAGCCGCAAACTGTCTCCAGGACAGAGGTCTAAGGGGAAGAACGGCAGATTAACACGAGGAAAGTGGGAAGGGGGAATGTGGAATGCGGGCAAACCATCTCCTGTACTGGGGTGTAGATGGGAAGAGGGCAGATTGCCTCCAGGATTAGGGAGAAGGGGGTCAGACTGTCTGTTATTGAAATGTAGGGAAAAGGAGGGCAGATTGTTGCTGGGATGGAGAGGTGTAGGGGAAGAGGGACAGGCTGTCTGGGATGGAAGGGTTTAGGGGAAGAGGGTAGACTGCCTCGGGGATGGAGAGTGTAGGCAGAAGAAGGACACACTCTTCGGGACGGGGCTCATAGTAGGAAAAGGGCAGGCTGTCTCTTGGACAGGGAGAGAGGGAAGAGTGGCTGGCTGTCTTTGGGGTGAGAGAGTGGGGTGGAAAGGGGCAGACTGTCACTGGGACAGGGGAGCAGTAATGGATTTAGGCTGTCTCCGGGACATGAGGCAGGGTGGAAGAAAGGGCAGACTGCCTCCTTGACTTTGGGGGGTTTGAAGAGGGGCATACTGTCTTTGGGACATGGGGGAGAGGGACAGACCATCTCTGAGACAGGTTGATGAGAGGAGCAAGCTGTCACAGAGAAAGGCGTCGGGAAGAGGTGCAGACCATCCACAGGACGTAGGGTGGCTGGAGGAGTGAGGCATTCTCTCTATGACGGGTTAATGGGAAGATGGGAGACTGTCTCCAAAATGTGGGAAGGGAAGAGGATGGACAGTCTCCGGGAAGAGGTGGGATGGGGGATCTGGATGGAGACTGCTTTTGTTAGCATTCATGATCAGAAATAAGGAATTCTCTTGTTGAGAAAAAGTACAAAGTTACCAGAAATATTAAAGCCAGAGATCTCTTTAGAGTGAGGAACTGAAACAAAACTGATGGACACCAGTTTGGGCGACCTCACAGTAGTGAGATGGTTATTATGACTCTATTACAGCTTGGCATTAGAATTCAATCCACCACTCTCTTTCTTCTTCTTTTTCAATCTTTTTATTAGTTTCAACATCAAACACATTACAAAAAGTAAGTACAGAGTAATTGGGATTATATTAATTGATAATTATTAAAATTTACAGTCAGGTAACACATAGTTAGAAATATCCCAAAATCTCACAGATTAACAACAAGATATATAGGGAGTGTACATAAAATACAAAAATATCATTAAAAAAACAGAAAAAGAGAAAAAAAAATCCCCCCCCCCAAAAAAAACTAATCTACCCAAACTAAAGAAAACTAAGGGGGGAAAAAAAGGGCTAATTTGATACCTCAGATAGAACCAATAGTGTCGCCACTTCCGCTCCTCTCCCCATATACTGAAATCACAAAATAGATTTGGCAAGGGTCAAATTACATCATGTGGAAGTATTGAATAAATGGTCTCCAAGTCTCATCAAATGTAATAGATGGGTCAAAAATGACACTTCTAATTTTTTCTAGATTTAAACAAGATATATTTTGAGAAAACCAATGAAATGTCGTAGGAGAATTCCACCACCCTCTTTAAGGAAATCCTATCCTCCCTGTGAAATGTGTGGGTGCTCCAGTTTCCTCCAACAGTCCAAAGATGAGCCAGTTAGTAGGTTAATTGGTCATAGTAAATTGTCCTGTGATTCGGCTTGGGTGGTTTGATGGGAGGTGAAGCACATTAAAAATAATGCCAGAGTTGTTTCCAGAGCTTTGGAAGTGCTGTTTGATGTAGTGGCTGTTATTTTCCAGTATTCTGTTCTGCAACACACATCAAAGTTGCTGGTGAACGCAGCAGGCCAGGCAGCATCTGTAGGAAGAGGTGTAGTCGACGTTTCATTCTATTTCATTCTATTCTGCAGTTGTTCCTGAGAGAAGTTGGTACATTTCTGGTCAATAATGTCTTCCGTAGATTTAGGAGTGCAGAACCAGGCTCTATAGTTTAGACCATAGATAATGGTTGTCGTCTTCTTCTTGCGCCCTTAGTTCCTGGTGGAGTCGTCGGGGTGCCGTCATGACAAGCTTTGCACCAGCATTTTGGTGTGCTCATCACGCGGAGTGTCTTGGGCATCTGAAACCTGGTGGAGCCCATCCCTATCCAGGTTTGACCACAGCCGATTTCCTCCAACTAGGTGGCTCGCCTTGGTTGTGAACACGTGGCCGTTATAGTTCGTGTGAGAACCTTTCCATCCCGGCTGGTGACTTCATCATGGAAGTCTTTCGCCCAGTGGTGTTGTGTTAACACCACTCCCTCACATGGTTTAGCCTGCCAGCTGAAGCGGTTTACTGGGGTATGGCGCTTGGAACCAACACGTGAGAGATTTAGGACGATAGATGAGGACCAGTAATGCCCATCCACCCTGTCTAGTAGGAAGCAGTATGCCAGACATCAAAGGTACTACCTCTATCCAGAGCCCCTATACCCCAGTAGACAATGGTATTACAGGAAAAATACCAACATGGATAGGCATTGGCTGATTGGCACAAGGTAAAGAGGGATCCTTTTTGCATTGGCTGCTGGTAACTAGTGGTCTTCCACAGAGGCCTGTGTTGGGACCACTTTCTACATTGTATGCTAACAATTTGGATGTCAATCAGATGGCTTTGTGGCCAGGTTTGTGGATGGTAGTGCTCAGGAAGCAGAGAGGTTGCAGAAGAGCTTGGACAGATTAGGAGAATGGGCAAATGGAGTACAGTGTCGGGAAATGCGTGACCATGCGCTCTGGTAAAAGAGGTTAAAGCACGGACTACGTTCTAAATGGAGAGAGAAGACAATTCAAAAATCTGATGTTTCAGTTAGAGTATTGTGAGCAGTTTGGGGCCCCTTATTTAAGAAAGGATGTTGCTGACATTGAAGAAGGTTCAGAGAATGTTCACAACTTTTATTCCAGGAATGAAAGGGTTATCATATGAGCAGAAATTGAAGGCCTGTACATGCTGGAATTTAGAAGAATGGGGTGGGGAGGGAATCTCATTGAAACCTATCAAATGTTGAAAGATCTAGATAGATTTGCAATTAGAATGGAGATGAGGAATTTCTTTAACCAGAGAGTGGTGAATCTGTGGAATTCATTACGACAGGCAGGTACTGAGGCCAGGTCACTGGGTGTATTAAGGCAGATGTTGAAAGGCGGAGACGTAACGTAAAGATTTTTACTCCTCGTGTATGTGAAGGATGTAAGAAATGAAGTCTTGAATAGTCAGGGTGTGAAAGGTTATTGGGAAAAGGCAGGAGAATGGGGTTGTGAAGGAACTGGATCAACCATGATGAAATACAGGAGCAGAATGATGGGCTAAGTAGCCTAATTCTGCCCCAAGGTCTAATGGTCTAATAGGACATAGGAACATAATCAGGCTATTTGGCCCATTGAGTCCGCTCCACCATTTAATTTTGACTAAACCATTGCCCTTATGACCCCATTCTCCTGCCTTCTACCCATAACCTTTCACATCCTGACTTATCAAGAATCTTATCAACTTCCCATCTTGAATACACCCAATAACCTAATTCCACAGACATACCACCCTGTGGCTAAAGAATTTCCTCATCTCCGTTCTAAATGGACATCCCTTCATTCTGAGGTTGTGCCCTCTGCTTCCCCAATATAGGAAGCATACACTCCATCTAAGCCTTTCAACATTTGATCGGTTTCTTTGAAATCCCCTTCATTTTTCTAATTTCCAGCATGTTCAGGTCCTGAGACATCAAATGCTCCTGATATGATAAGCCTTTCTTTCCTGAAATCATTTTCATGAACCTCCTTTGAACCTTCTCCAATGTCAGCACATCCTTTTACAGATTATGGACCCAAAACTGCTCACAACGCTCCAAGTGGGGGCTCAACAGTGCTTTACAAAGCCTCTCATTACAGCATTGCTTTTGTGTTCTAGTCCTCGTAAAATGAATGCTAACATTAGACCATAAGACATAGGAGCAGAATTAGGTCATTTGGCCCATTGAGTCTGCTCGGCTATTCAAGCATGGCTGATCCTTGTTTCCCCTCCTCAGCCTCACCTACCAGTCTTCTCCCTGTAACTTCTGGTGCTGTGTCCAATCAAGAACCTATCAATCTCTGCCTTAAATACACCCAATGACCTGGCCTCCACAGCTGCCTCTGGTAACAAATTCATCATCCTCTGGCTGAGAAAATTTATCCCCATCTGTTTCAAATGGGTACCCCTCTACCCTGAGGCTGTTCCCTCTTGTCCTAAGTACATTCGAAAGATTTCAATGAGATTCCCTCTTATCCTTCTAAATTCCAGTGAGTGCAGACCCAGAGCTGTCAAACGTTCCTTGTTTGAACCTCCTCTGAACACTCTCCAATGCCAACACATCTTGTCTTAGCTGAGGAAGTCAAATCTGCTCACAATGCTCAAGGTGAGGCTGCACCAGTGCCTTATAAACCCTCAGCCTCGTATCCCTGCTCTTGGATTCTAGACCTCTTGAAATGAATGTTAACATTGCATTTGCTTTCCTCACCACCGACTCAACCTGCAAGTTAACCTTTAGGGTGTTCTGTGCAAGGACTCCCAAGTCCCTTTGCATCTCAGATTTTTGGATTTTCTCCCCCTTTAGAAAATAGCCTGCACATTTATTTCTACTACCAAAGAGCATGACCATGCATTTTCCAGCATTGTATTTCACTTGCCCTAAGGACTGAAGTACCTTTAGGTCTTTCAGCTTTTTGAGCACTTTCTCTTCACACACTACAACATCAAGCATACTACTACTGTCTTCCACAGTGAAAATTGATGCAAAATACTCAGTTCATCAGCCGTCTCCTTGTTCCCGCTATTATTTCTCCTGCCTCATTTTCTAGTGGTCCTGTATCCATAGAAACATAGAAAATAGGTGCAGGAGTAGGCCATTCAGCCCTTCGAGCCTGCACCGCCATTCAGTATGATCATGGCTGATCATCCAACTCAGAACCCTGTATCAGCCTTCCCCCCCCCCCCCATATCCCCTGATCCCTTTAGCCACAAGGACTATATCTAACTCCCTCTTAAATATAGTTAATGAACTTCCCTCAACTGTTTCCTGTGGCAGAGAATTCCACAGATTCACCACTCTCTGTGTGAAGAAGTTTTTTCTAATCTCAGTCCTAAAAGGCTTCCCCTTTATCCTCAAACTGTGACCCCTTGTTCTGGACTTCCCCAACATCGGGAGCAATCTTCCTGCATCGAGCCTGTCCAATCCCCTTAGGATTTTATATGTTTCAATAAGATCCTCCCTCAATCTTCTAAATTCCAGTGAGTATAAGCCTAGTTGATCCAGTCTTTCATCGTATGAAAGTCCTGCCATCCCAGGAATCAATTTGGTGAACCTTCTTTGTACTCCCTCTATAGCAAGGATGGCTTTCCTCAGATTAGGGGACCAAAACTGCACAAAATACTCCAGGTGTGGTCTCACCAAGGCCTTGTACAACTGCAGTAGTACCTCCCTGCTCCTGTACTCGAACCCTCTTACTATGAATGCCAGCATACCATTCGCCTTTTTCACCCCCTGCTGTACCTGCATGCCCACTTTCAATGACTGGTGTATAATGACACCCAGGTCTCGTTGCACCTCCCCTTTTCCTAATCGGCCACCATTCAGATAATAATCTGTTTTCCTGTTTTTGCCACCAAAGTGGACAACTTCACATTTATACACATTAAATTGCATCTGCCATGAATTTGCCCACTCACCTAACCCATCCAAGTCACCCTGCATCCTCTTAGCATCCTCCTCACAGCTAACACTGCCGCCCAGCTTCATGTCATCCGCAAACTTGGAAATGCTGCATTTAATTCCCTCATCTAAGTCATTAATATATAGTGTAAACAATTGGGGTCCCAGCACTGAGCCTTGCGGTACCCCACTGGTCACTGCCTGCCATTCTGAAAAGGTCCTGTTTATTCCCACTCTTTGCTTACTGCCTGCCAACCAATTCTCTATCCACATCAATACCTTACCCCCAATACCGTGTGCTTTAAGTTTGCACACTGATCTCCTGTGTGGGACCTTGTCAAAAGCCTTTTGAAAATCCAAATATACCACATCCACTGGTTCTCCCCTATCCACTCTACTAGTTACATCCTCAAAAAATTCTATGCGATTCGTCAGACATGATTTTCCTTTCACAAATCCATGCTGACTTTGTCCGATGATCTCACGGCTTTCCAAATGTGCTGTTATCACGTCTTTGATAACGGACTCTAGCTTCCCCACCACCAATGTCAGGCTGACTGGTCTATAATTCCCCAGTTTCTCTCTCCCTCCTTTTTTAAAAAGTAGGGTTATATTAGCCACCCTCCAATCCTCAGGAACTAGTCCAGAATCTAAAGAGCTTTGAAAAACTATCAATAATGCATCCACTATTTCTTGGGCTACTTCCTTAAGCACTCTGGGATGCAGAACATCTGGCCCTGGGGATTTATCTGCCTTTAATCCCTTCAATTTACCTAACGCCACTCCCCTACTAACATGTATTCCCCTCAGTTCCTCCATCTCACTGGACCCTCTGTCCCCTACTATTTCTGGAAGATTATTTATGTCCTCCTTAGTGAAGACGGAACCAAAGTAGTTATTCAATTGGTCTGCCATGTCCTTGCTCCCCATAATCAATTCACCTATTTCTGTCTGTAGGGGACCTACATTTGTCTTAACCAATCTTTTTCTTTTCACATATCTATAAAAGCTTCATAGTCAGTTTTTATGTTCCCTGCCAGTTTTCTCTCATAATCTTTTTTCCCCTTCCTAATTAAGCCACTCTCATCTCTCTTTATTTTTTACATATTTGAAAAAGCTTTTACTATCCACTTTGATTTTACTTGCTCTCTGTAAGTTTTTAAAAATTTTCCAATCCTCTATCTTTCCACTAATTTTTGCTTTGTTGTATGCCCTTTCTTTTGCTTTTACAATGGCTTTGACTTGCCTGGTCAGCCACGGTTGTGCTATTCTACCATTTGAGTATTTCTTCATTTTTGGAAAAAACATGTCCTGCACCTTCCTCATTTTTCCTAGAAGCGCCTCCATTGCTATTCTGCTGTCATCCCTGCCAGCAGCTCCTTCCAATTTACTTTGGCCAAATCACCACTGTAATTTCCCTTACTCCATTGAAATACTGTTGCGTCAGACTTTATTTTCTCCCTGTCAAATTTGAAGTTGAACTCAATCATATTGTGATCATTGGTTCCTAAGGGTTCTTTTACCTTAAGCTTCCTAATCACCTTCGGATCATTATATACAGGTTTCCCCCGCCATCTGAAGGTAGAGCGTTCCTGTGAAACGGTTCGTAAGCCGAAATGTGGTAAAGCGAAGAAGCAATTACCATTCATTTATATGGGAAAATCTTGTGAGCATTCGCAGACCCAAAAATAACTTACCAAATCATGCCAAATATCGACAGAAGATCTCATGCAAGCGCTGTTGGCAAAAACACGGTGCAAGCTATGAAGCTGCCAAACCATACCAAATAACACGTAAAAATACAAATCCTATATAAAGTAGAAATAATGTATGTACAGTGTAGTATCACTTACCGGAATTGGTTCAGTGCCGAGCACACTGATGATGGTGTGTTAGACTGAGTCGTCGCAGGCTGGGGTGGTGCAGTGGCCCCCATCCTCCAGGCTACCGACCGATACATTGCCGCGAAGCACGAGGAGTCCAGCAGTAGCCGGGAGGCATGTAGCACATCTTTAAGGAAAAAGCCGAAATAAACATACTAATTAATTAGGTGCCGCCCAGCACGTAATTGTTGGGCCAGATCAGTGCTGATTACATCGCCTCTGATTAAGGCCGACATTTACGTGTGGGGCGGCACCTAATTAATTAGCATGTTTATTTCGGCTTTTTTCTTAAAGATGTGCTGTGTGCCTCCCGGCTACCACTGCATTCTCCACGAATCGCGGGGTGGTGGGACACTGGGGTGTCATCTCATCATCTGTTTCCATTAGAACAGGCAGCTCATCTTCTGCTATGACTGCCTGCCTCGATGACGAAGGTCAAGGCTCGTTGTCTGCTGTGGCTGATGTGGAAGGCTTGCTTGACTGCTGAGCCTCGCGCATTTTTCTATCATACAGTTCTTTGTAAGGACTCAAACCATTTTGCAAATATCTCCTAAACCTACGTACCCTTTCAAAATTAAAGTCGTACTTTATCATTGCAGCAAAAATCTCATGCAGTTGCTTCACGTTCATTTCACTACTGCATTCGGTTTTGATTGTTATCCTTTCCTCTTCCAATTATGTCAGCTCTTCATCTATCAGATCTTGGTCATGGGATGCCAAAACCGCTTCAAGATCGTCTTCATCAGCTTCCACAAGCCAAACTCATGTCGTCCTTACTTTGTTCACCATGATCAAAACGCTTAGTTATATCTAGTTTTACACTAAGTGTAACACCCTTACGAGCTCTTTCAGGCTTTTCCAGTACCTCAGAACTCATCTTGCAAACCGCTGCTCACAGGCACATGTTAAAGCAATGCTGTTCCAAATCGGGGGGGAGAGCAGCTGCTTGGAGTGTGCGCTGCCTTTTATCGCGCGCTGATTTTTTTCATAACAGTGAAAACACCTTCTGTTAGCAAAAACAGGGTACTAATGTGGGTCTTTCGTAACAGTGAGGTTTCATAAAGCGAACGTTCGAAAAGCGGGGGACAGCTGTGACACCCGATGCAGTATAACTGATCCCCTAGTAGGCTGAATGGCAAACTGCTCTAAAAAGCCATCTCTTTGGCGTTCAACAAACTCATTCTCTTGAGATCCATTACCGACCTGATTTTCCCAATCGACCTGCATGTTAAAATCTCCCATGACTACTGTAACATTGCCCTTTTGACATGCCTTTTCTATTTCCTGTTGTAATCTGTGGTCCACCTCCCAGCCACTGTTGGGAGGCTTGTATGTAACTGCCATCAAGGTCCTCTTATCCTTGCAGTTTCTTAACTCAACCCACAAGACCTCAACATCTTCCCAATCCTATGTCACATCTTTCTACTGATTTGATGCCATTCTTTACCAGTAGATCCACACCACCTCCTCTGCCTACCTTCCTATCCCTCCGATATAGCGTGTACCCATGGATATTCAACTCCCAACTACAACCATCCTTGGGACATTTGGTGCACTGAGTCTCCTCTACCCTTTGAACATAGCTGCTTTATTTACCCTATCAACAGTATTCTCCATTCTCCTGCCTTCTCCCCATAACCTTTGACACCCTGGCTAAACAAGAACCTATCAACTTCCACTTTAAATATGTACAGTGGCCTGCACTTCAGTGGTCATTGGTGGAAATGAATTCCACAGATTCACCACCCTTTGGCTAAAGAATGACTCCATCTCTGATCTAAATGGACATCCCTCTATTCTAAGAGTGCGTCCTCTGGTCCTAGGCTCCGCTAGATGCCCACTATCGGAGACCCCCCCCCCCCCCCCCCAGTTTTTAAACTTCAGCCAGTACAGGCCCAGAGCCATCAAATGCTCTTCATATGTTAACCCTTTCATTTCTGGCGTCATTCTCATATAACCTCTGGACCCTCTCCAATGCTAGCACATGCTGCTCACGATACTCCACATGCGATCTGATGAATGCCTTATAAAGTCTCATCGTTAATCACTTATAGTACAGAAACACTGACTACTTTGATCACTTTGGAATGTTTTTATTTCCTTTTAATTGAGTTCCTTGTAAAGTTGTGTATTTTTTTGTTCTGAATGCTTCTTATATGATCCTATATGTGTGTGTTGCTGTTATAAATTTTTCTTTGCACCTGTGCATACGTGTTTTTGTGCATTTGACTATGATTACCCTACCAACACCATCAGTATTTTTCATGTCAGATATCACCATTCTCTCACTATCATGGGGTCAAATTGCTGGAACATTAATGACAGTATGTCTGGTTCTCCAGGCGCAACAGTTGTTCAGTAAGGCAGCTCTCTGCCCCCTTTACTGTACTCTTTTCCATAGATGCTGCCTGGCCTGCTGAGTTCCTCCAGCATTTTGAGTGTGTTGCTCTGATTTCCAATGTCTGCCGGCTTGGGTTGCAAAGCCTCATCCATTAAATAAGAAATCCGCCAACTTGCTAAACTTTCTCCTGCATTCATCTCCCAGTGAGCAGCCTCTGCCAGGCTATTCGTAGCACAGTGGTTACGGAAACTGAGCTTCATGCTGTGCATTCTGAGCACGCTGTGACAATGTTATATTTGAGGCTGTCAGTGTGTAAATGGTCATGCGCATCTGAAGTGCGTTCCATGGATGGGGCAGTTCTTGTTAGTTGCAGTTGAGTCCTGTTGGAAGACAGGATTGAATTAATCAGGAAATAGATTTCAAAGTAAACTGAGAGCATATTTCCTGTTAGAGTGGTCATTAAAGATGAGCATCACAGCTGCGGCTCGTTTGGAGAGGAACTGAAGTGGCTGAATGATTGACAGTGCTCACTATCAAGGCCATAAACACCAGACAGATCTGTTGTTGCTCTGAGAAGGGAGCTGTGTTTCTCTCCTGTTTTTGTTGACAGCATTTTCTCTAGAAATGTGGGACCTACGTACTTGGTTAGTAGCTCCTGTCTGCATATGATGATGAAAAGATTATTCATAGTTATTGAAAAGAAGAATGATAAACTGTGAATAAGTCCCAGTAGGAATAAACTATGAGACTGAATACAGATTGGAACTGGTTACTTGATGGCGAATCTTTTGTGGTGCTGCAATGCATTCCAGAGGGTGGGAGGAAGGTGTTGGGTTGTTAGGCAGGGGTACTAAAATCACGAAATTGTGAATGAAGGAAGATTTTAGTTGGTAGCTTAACATCCAAGGACACAAGTTGTATCACAGGGATAAGCAGGTAGGCAGAGGGGATGGTGTGGCTGTGTTGGTACAAAATGAAATCAAATCCTTAGGAAGAGGTGATAGGTATTGCATTGTTGTGGGTAGATCTAAGAAATAGCAAGGTAGAAAATTCCTGATTGGAGTTGTATGTAGACCCTCAGCCGGTAGCAAATGTCTGCAAATTACAACGGGAAATAGAAAATGCATTTCAAAAGTGCAATATTACAATAGTCATAGGGGATTTCAATATGCAGGTAGATTGGGAAAATCAGGTTGGTGCTGGATCCCAAGAGGGGGAATTTCTAGAATACCTATGAGATGGCTTTTTAGAGAAGCTCATGGAAGAGCCCACTAGGGGATCGGCTATTCTGGATTGGGTGTTGTGCAATGAATCAGAAGGTAAAGGAACCCTTAGAAGCCAGTGATCATCGTATGGTATAATTCACCCCACAGACTGAGGAGAAGCTAAAGTCAGATGTTCAAATTCCAAGTAAAATTTATTATCAGAGTACATGCATATCACCACATACAACCCCATGTTTCTTTTTCTGTGTGGGCGTACTTTGCAAATCTATAGAACAGTAACTATAAACACCGTTAACTGTAAGCAAACTGTGCAAATGCAGGTATAAATAAATAGCAATAAACAACAAGCATGAAGTAACAATATAACAGAGTCCTTAACCGAGTGTAGCTAACCCCTTTTGTTCAAGAGCTTGGTGGTTGAGGGGTAGTGACTGTTCTTGAACCTGGTGGTGCTGGTTCTAGGCATCTGTACCTTCTACTGGATGACAGCAGCAAAAAAAGAATATGGTCCAGGTGATGAGGATCTTAGATGAGGGGGGCTGCTTTTCTGCGGCAACACTTCATGTCATGTGCTCAATGGTTAAGAGGTTTTTACCCGTGATGTACGGTGCTGAATCTACTGCTGCTTGTAGGATTTTCCGCTCAAAGTCAACACACTTACTGCACTTTTCATCACACATCTATAGAGCTTGTCAAGGCTTTTGATGACATGCCAACTTCTGCAGACTCCTGGGGAAGTAGAGGTGCTGTTGTGTTTTCTTTGCTATAATATTTATATGATGAATCAGTATTACATTGGAATAAAGGTAATTACAGGGGCATGAGAGGAGATGGGCAAAATTGTTTGTAAGGATGTACTGGCAGGGATGAAGGCAGAGCAGCAATGGCTGTGTTGGGACAGCTTTTTACGTTATATGTCAATGATTTGGATGATGGAATTAGAATATAAAAATTTACAGCACATTACAGGCCCTTGGAGCCACAATGTTGTGGCGACCATGTAACCTACTCTAGAAACTGCCTAGAATTTCCCTAGTGTATAGCCCTCTTTTTTTCTAAGCTCCATGTACCTATCTAAGAGGCTCTTAAAAGACAGTATTGTATCCAATTCCTCCACCGCCACCAACAGTGCATTTCATGCACCTATCACTCTCTTAGTGACATCCCCTCGGTACCTAATTCCAAGCACCTTAAAACTATGTCCCCTCGTTTTAGCCATTTCAGCCCTGGGAAAAGCCTCTGACTATCCACACAATCAATGCCTCTCATTATCTTTTACACCTCTATCAGGTAACTTGTCATCCTCCTTTGCTCAATGAGAAAAGGCCAAGTACACTCAACCTAGGCCAAGTACACTCAACCTATTCTCATAAGGTACACTCTCCAATCCAGGCAATATCCTCATAATTCTCCTCTGCACTCTCTCTATAGTATCCACATCCTTCCTGTAATGAGATGACCAGAACTGAACGCAGTTCTCCAAGTGGGGTCGTATATAGCTTGACATTACCTCACGGCTGATGAATGCCAACAAACCATACGCCTTCTTAACAACACTGTCACCCTGCGCAACAGCTTTGAGTGTCCTGTGGACATGGACCCCAGTGTGGAGGATCTCTCAGGTCCTCCGCACTGACAAGAGTCTTGGCATTTATATTATATTCTGTCTTTAAATTGGACCTACAAAAATGAACCACTTCACACTTACCTGGGTTGAACTCCATCTGCCACTTCTCAGCCCAGTTCTGCATCCGATTGATAGCCCATTGTAACGTCCGACAACCCTACAGACTATCCACAACACCCCCAACCTTTGTGTCATCAGCAAACTTCCTAACCCACCCTTCTACTTCTTCATCCAGGTTATTTATAAAAATGACAAAGAGGAGGGTTCCCGGAATAGATCCCTACGGAACATAACTAATCACTGTTTTCCATGCAGAATATGAACCATTTACAACCACCCTGTGCCTCTGTGGCAAGCCAATTCTGGATTCACAAAGCAAGGTCTCCTTGGATCCCATGCCTCCTTACTTCTTGAATGAGCCTTGCATGGGGAACCTTATCAAATGCCTTACTGAAATCCATATAAGCTACATCCACTGCTCTGCCTTCATCAATGTGTTTTCAAACATCCTCAAAGAACTCAATCAGGCTTGTAAGGCACAACCTGCCCTTGACAAAGCCATGCTGACTATCCCTAATCAGATTATGTCTCTCCAAATGCTCATAATCCTGCCTCACAGGATCTTCTCCAACAACTTGCCCACCACTGAAGTAAGTCTCACTAGTCTATAATTTCCCGGGTTATCTCTATTCCCTTTCTTGAACAAGGGAACAACATTTGCAGCCCTCCAATCCTCTGGTACTTCTCCCATCCCTATTGATGACGCAAAGATCATCGCAAGAGGCTCAGCAATCTCCTCCCTCACTTCCCACGGTAGCCTAAGGTATATTTCATCCAGTTCTGGTGACTTATCTAACTTAATGCTTTTCAAAAGCTTCAGGACATCCTCTTTCTTAATGTCTATAGGTTCAAGTGTTTCAGTCCACTGTAAATTGTCCCCACAATTGCCTGTTGAATACTGAAAAAAATTATTCTTTTAAGTACCTCCTCTGACTTCATGTACACGTTTCCACTATCATACCTGATTGGTCCTTTTCTCACAGGACGCATCCTCTTGCTCTTCACATACTTGTAGAATGCCTTGAGGTTTTCCTTAATCCTGCTCACCAAGGCCTTCTCATGGCCCCTTCTGGCTCTCCTAATTCCATTCTTAAGCTGCTTCCTAGCAACTTTGTAATTTTCTAGAGCTCTAACAGTACCTAGTTTCTTGAACCTTTCATAAGCTTTTCTTCTTAACTAGATTTTCTACATCCTTTGCACAGCATGGTTCTTTAACCCCACCATCCTTTCCCTGCCTCATTGGAACGTACCGATGCAGAACGCCATGCAAATGTTCCCTGAACATTTGCCACATTTCGGTTGTGCATTTCCCTGAGAATATCTGCTCCCAAGTTCCTGCCTAAATGCATCATATTTTCCCCGACCTCAATTAAATATTTTCCCAAATTATTGTCTACCCTCCCTCTCCAGCGCTATGGTGAAGGAGATAGAGTTGTGGTCACTACCTCTAAAATGTTCTCCCACCAAGAGATCTGACACCTGACCTGGTTCATCTCCCAATATCATAGAATAGTACAGCACAGTACAGGCCCTTCGGCCCACAATGTTGTGCTGACCTTCAAACCCTGCCTCCCATATAAGCCCCCACCTTAAATTCCTCCATACACCCTGTCTAGTAGTCTCTTAAACTTCACTAGTGTATCTGCCTCCACCACTGACTCAGGCAATGCATTCCACGCACCAACCACTCTCTGAGTAAAATACCTTCCTCTGATATCCCCCTTGAACTTCCCACCCCTTACCTTAAAGCCATGTCCTCTAGTATTGAGCAGTGGTGCCCAGGGAAAGAGGTGCTGGCTATCCACTCTATCTGTTCCTCTTATTATCTTGTACACCTCTATCATGTCTCCTGTCATCCTCCTCCTCTCCAAAGAGTAAAGCCCTAGCTCCCTTAATCTCTGATCATAATGCATACTTTCTAAACCAGGCAGCATCCTGGTAAATCTCCTCTGTACCCTTTCCAATGCTTCCACATCCTTCCTATAGTGAGGTGACCAGAACTGGACACAGTACTCCAAATGTGGCCTAACCAGAGTTTTAGAGAACTGCATCATTACATCGCGACTCTTAAACTCTATCCCTCCACTTATGAAAGCTGACACCCCTTAAGCTTTCTTAACTACCCTATCCACCTGTGAGGCAATTTTCAGGGATCTGTGGACATGTACCCCGAGATCCCTCTGCTCCTCCACACTACCAAGTATCCTGCCATTTACTTTGTACTCTGCCTTGGAGTTTGTCCTTCCAAAGTGTACCACCTCACACTTCTCCGGGTTGAACTCCATCTGCCACTTCTCAGCCCACTTCTGCATTCTATCAACGTCTCCCTGCAATCTTTGACAATCCTCTACACTATCTACAACACCACCAACCTTTGTGTCGTCTGCAAACTTGCCAACCCACCCTTCTACCCCCACATCCAGGTTGTTAATAAAAATCATGAAAGGTAGAGGTCCCAGAACAGATCCTTGTGGGACGCCACTGGTCACAATCCTCCAATCTGAATGTACTCCCTCCACCACGACCCTCTGCCTTCTGCAGGCAAGCCAATTCTGAATCCACCTGGCTAAACTTCCCTGGATCCCATGCCTTCTGAATTTCTGAATAAGCCTACCGTGTGGAACCTTGTCAAATGCCTTAGTAAAATCCATATAGATCACATCCACTGCACTACCCTCATTTATATGCCTGGTCACCTCCTCAAAGAACTCTATCAGGCTTGTTAGACACGATCTGGCCTTCACAAAGCCATGCTGACTCTCCCTGATCAGACCATGATTCTCTAAATGCCTGTAGATCCTATCTCTAAGAATCTTTTCCAACAACTTTCCCACCACAGATGTAAGACTCACTGGTCTATAATTACCTGGACTATCCCTACTACCTTTTTTGAACAAGGGGACAACATTCGCCTCCCTCCAATCCTCCGGTACCATTCCCGTGGACAACGAAGACATAAAGATCCTAGCCAGAGGCTCAGCAATCTCTTCTCTTGCCTCGTGGAGCAGCCTGGGGAATATTCCGTCAGGCCCCGGGGACTTAGCCGTCCTAATGTATTTTAACAACTCCAACACCTCCTCTCCCTTAATATCAACATGCTCCAGAACATCAACCTCATTCATATTGTCTTCACCATCATCAAGTTCCCTCTCATTGGTGAATACCGAAGAGAAGTATTCATTGAGGACCTCGCTCACTTCCACAGCCTCCAGGCACATCTTCCCACACTTATCTCTAATTGGTCCAACCTTCACTCCTGTCATCCTTTTTTTCTTCACATAATTGAAGAATGCCTTAGGATTTTCCTTTACCCTACTCACCAAGGCCTTCTCATGCCCCCTTCTTGCTCTTCTCAGCCCCTTAAGCTTCTTTCTTGCTTCCCTATATTCCTCAATAGACCCATCTGATCCTTGCTTCCTTAACCTCATGTATGCTGCCTTCTTCCACCTGACTAGATTTTCCATCTCACTTGTCACCCATGGTTCCTTCACCCCACCATTCTTTATCTTCCACATGGGGACAAATTTATCCCTAACATCCCACAAGATATCTCTAAGCATCGACCACATGTCCATAGTACATTTCCCTGCAAAAACATCATCCCAATTCACACCCGCAAGTTCTAGCCTTATAGCCTCATAATTTGCCTTTCCCCAATTAAAAATTTTCCTGCCGTCTCTGATTCTATCCTTTTCCATGATAATGCTAAAGGCCAGGGAGTGGTGGTCACTGTCCCCCAGATGCTCACCCACTGAGAGATCTGTGACCTGACCCGGTTCATTACCTAGTACTAGATCTAGTATGGCATTTCCCCTGGTCAGCCTGTCCACATACTGTGACAGGAATCCATCCTGGACACACTTAACAAACTCTGCCCCATCTAAACGCTTGGAACTAATCAGGAGCCAATCAATATTAGGGAAGTTAAAGTCACCCATGATAACAACCCTGTTATTTTTGCACCTTTCCAAAATATGCCTCCCAATCTGCTGCTCTGTATCTCTGCTGCTACCAGCGGGCCTATAGAATACCCCCAATAGAGTAACTGCTCCCTTCCTTTTCCCGACTTCCACCCATATTGACTCAAAAGAGGATCCTGCTACATTACAACCCTTTCTGCAGCTGTAATAGTATCCTTGACCAGTAATGCCACCCCTCCTCCCCTTTTTCCACTCTCTCTATCCCTTTTAAAGCACTGAAATCCAGGAATATTGAGAATCCATTCCTGCCCTGGTGCCAGCCAAGTCTCTGTAATGGCCACTACATTATAATTCCATGTATGTATCCAAGCTCTCAGTTCATCACCTTTGTTCCTGATGCTTCTTGCATTGAGGTACACACATTTCAGCCCTACTACCTTACTGTCTTTACACCGTTTACTCTGCTTCTCTTTCCTCAAAGCCTCTCTGTATGTTAGATCTGGCTTTACTCCATGCACTTCTTTCACTGCTCTATCGCTCTGGGTCCCATCCCCCTCGCAAATTAGTTTAAACCCTCCCGATCCATGCTAGCAAACCTACCTGCAAGAAGTTCCTCGAGTTCAGGTGCAACCCGTCCAATCTGTACAGGTCCCACCTTCCCCAGAAGAGATCCCAATGATCTAAAAATCTAAAACCCTGCTCCCTGCACCAACTCCTCAGCCACGCATTCAACTGCCATCTCCTCCATTTCTTACCGTCACTGTCACGTAGCACTGGCAGCAACCCTGAGAACGTCACCCTTGAGGTCCTGTTCTTCAGCCTTCTGCCTAACTCCCGAAACTCACACTTCAGGACCTCATCCCTCTTCCTGCCTATGTCATTGTTCCCAACATGTATCATGATTTCTGGTTGCTTTCCCTCTTGTACCAGGATGTCGTGCACCCGGTCAGAGACATCCAGGACCCTGGCACCCGGGAGGCAACAAACCATGTGGGTGTCCTTGTCACGTCCACAAAATCTCCTGTCTGCTCCCCTGACTATAGAGTCTCCAATGACGACAGCTCTCCTCTTCTCCATCCCACCCTTCAGCACCACAGGGTCAGACTCAGTGCCGGAGGCCCTGCCACCGTGGCTCACACCTGGTCGGTCATCCTTGCCAATAGTATCCAGGACGGTAAACTTATTATTCAGGGGAATGGCTACAGGGGTGCCCTGCACTACCTGTCTGCTCACTTTCACTTTCACTTTCCTCCCTCTGACTGTCACCCAACGACCTGCTTCCGACAGCCTAGGTGTGACTACCTCCCTGTAGCTCTCATCTATGACTGCCTCATTCTCCCTTATGAATCGAAGGTCATCCAGCTGCTGCTCCAGATTCCTTACACGGTCTTCCAGATCGCCCAGCCACATGAACTTCTGGCAGATGTGACTCTGCGGGAGAGGGGAGTTCCCCCAAGACTGCCACATCTCACATGAGAGGCACATCACTGTCTCAGGAGATATTGTGAAGACTTAACTGGGAACAAGCTCGTCCTCCACCTCTTCTCGTCGAAGCCTCTCGAGTCAAAGCCTCAAAGCTCCACTCCTTCACTGGCCCACTAACGCACTGTCTGCTTCGTTTGAGCTATCAGATCAAGTACAGCCTCTCCTCTAGTTGGCTTATCTACATATTACATCAGGAAACTTTTCTGAACACACCTAACAAACTCCTTCCCATCTAAACCCCTTGCACTAAGGAGATGTCAATCAATATTAGGAAAGTTTAAAATCTGCCATCATAACAACCTATTATTGCAGCATTCCAGAATCTGCCTCCCAATTGGCTCCTCAATATCCCTGTTAGTATTGTTGGGGGGCGGGGGGCCTATAAAAAAACACCCAGTAGGCTTATTATCCTTTTCCTGTTTCTGACTTCCACCCACACTGACCATCCCTCCTTGACTTCCTCCTTTTCTGCAGTTAGAACCATTCCTATTGAAGGCTTTTTGGCCGCGTTTGCGGATGTGAACTTCCCACTATTCAG
This sequence comes from Mobula birostris, assembly GCF_030028105.1. Classification (NCBI taxonomy): domain Eukaryota; kingdom Metazoa; phylum Chordata; class Chondrichthyes; order Myliobatiformes; family Myliobatidae; genus Mobula; species Mobula birostris. The sequence goes on from NC_092384.1 coordinate 85,579,373, forward strand.
TGTATTTACAAAGGTGTGTGTAAAAAGGGTCTGAAGGATCACTGGGGACCCGAGTCACCCCAACCACAAACTGTTCCCAGCTGCTACCATCTGGGAAATGGTATCGCAGCATAAAAGCCAGGAGCAACAGGCCCTGGGACAGTTTCTTCCACCAGGCCATCAGACTGATTAACTCATGCTGACACAACTGTATTTCTGTGTTATATGGCTATCCTGTTGTACATACTATTTATTATAAATTACTATAAATTGCACATTGCACATTTAGTCAGAGACTTAACATAAAGATTTTTACTCATGTATATGAAAGATGCAAGTAATAAAGTCAATTCAATTTAATTTAATTATTGCTAGCTGTAGGGATGGTTCTAGGTGCCAGGTCAGAATATTGAGCTGAATTTAGAAAACAGCAAGGAGTAATTATTAAGTTGACACAAGGAAATTAAACTTAGAGTGTGAGGTAATGTTGGCCAGGAATTGAAGAGTGTTGTGTGCAGTGTTTCAATCACAAACGAGAAAATCTGAAGATGTTGGAAATCCAAGCAACACACACACACACACACACACACACACACACACACACACACAAAATGCTGGAAGAACTCAGTAGACCAGGCAGCATCTCTGTAAAAGAGCAAACAGCCGAGACCCTTCACCGGGATTGGAGAAACAGATGAGAAACCAGAGCAAGAAGATTGGGGAGGGGAGGAAGAAATACAAGTTAGTAGGTGATTGGTGAAACCAGGAGAGGTAAAGAGAAGTAGAAAGGTTGGAAGTCAATTAGTGAAAAAGCTAAGGGGCTAGAGAAAGGAGAATGTGATAGGAGAGGACAGAAGGCCATGGAAGAAAGGCAAGAGGGAGGAGCACCAGATGGAGGTTATGAGCAGGCGAGAGAGGGAAGTGGGAATGGGGAATGGCGAAGGGGGAAAGGAAAAATTGATGTCCATGCCATCAGTTTCGAGGTTACCCAGACGGAATATAAGGCCACAGAATGGGAAGTAGTATTAAAATGGGTGGCCAATGGGAGATTCTGATTTTTCTGGCAAATGGAATGGAGGCGCTCTGTGAAGCGGTCTCCCAATCTACGTCAGGTCTCACCAAAATACAGGAGGCCACGCCAGGTTCACCAGATATGACCCCAATAGACTCACAGGTGAAGTGTCGCCTCACCTGGAAGGACTGTTTGGGGTCCTGAATGATAGTGAGGGAGGAGGTGTAGGGGCAAGTGTAGTAATTGTTCTGCTTGCAAGGATAAGTGCCAGGAGGGACAAATGGACAAGGGAATTGTCTAGGGAGCAATCCCTGCGGAAAGCAGACAGAGAGTAGGAGTGGCAAGATGTGCTTGGTGGTGGGATCCTTTTGGAGATGGCTCCTTTAAAAAGTGCAGCTAGATATGAGCTCTGCCCGCCTGTTTTAAGTGTTTTTCATTTAAACCTTGATAGATGTGAGTGTATGGAGACCTTGTGTACTGAGTTTCTGCTGTGGGGTTTAAAATCCAGAGATACACAAGGAATACTTTTCACCCTGGGTGATAGGCTGTTCAACTCGCAGGCTGCAAGAATGATGGCGGCAGGAACCATCAATACATAGATAAGGCACGTCAAAGTGTACTTGAGGCATTGGGACTGGCAAGAGCGATTAGAATTAATAGCTCTTGCTGGCATTGATTTCGGGCAGGATTTTCCATCACTTGTATAATTTTATCTCAATCACAAATGCTGAAGCTTAGATTTTAATTTTTATTCCTTTTTTTCTGAGAAGGGAGAGGAAGAGAAGGCAGTAGGACGTGGAATAGTATGGAATAGCTAAATTGGAGGGGTGTGGGAGAATCTGGCAAGTGTGTTAGCAAGTTGATGTTATTGTATAAACAGAGGGCATGACGAGGGATGAATATGGAACTACTTTGTGCTGAATAATGGGAGCAAGAGGTAGGGGAGATGTATCAGATGTGGGAAGTACCCAGTTCTAGTCTTCATTGCTGTACAAAAACAACTTGTGTTCATTTAGCTGCTTCAGTGTGTTAAATCCCCCTAGACAGTTCACATCAGAAATGGACATGAACTAGTCTTCGGGGTCGAGGAAGGAAATTGGAGGGTTTTAGTTAAGGAATTGTAGAGCTGAAGGTCCTGACAGCTGATGTTGCAGTCAAGAGGAGCAGAATGATGAGTCTTTGCGAGTACACTGTGTGCACACTTCACTTACTGGTATTAATATAGGGTGCTCAGTAAGGAAAGTAGCATGTGCAGGAAACATTATTTCGATCTATGCTGAGATTCAGAGATTATGGGATATACCAGAGTGAAGTGTTGGAGATCTTTTGATTAATCACACTTTCTGGGACAGCACTGGGTCTGGTTAAGGTTGGTTTATTCGAGATCTTTGTGATTAGTCACACAGCATTGGGAGTCACTGTTTGGTTTCTTAGCTTGTTAGTCCTCCCTTGACTTGTGTCCTTTATTTCTTCTAGTTACTTACATCCAAGAAGTGACGCAATACTTTAAAAAGCCCTCATTGATTGCAGACCTTGCGTGGGACAGTCTGACACCTCAGTCTCCATCTCTGCGAGGTGAAGCCTCTGGTTCTCCAGATCACAGTGCTAAAGACAGCAAGACTTTTCCGCTGAAGATGTGCTATGTCACGAGGAACCTGAGCGTGTCTAATCCGGAGAGCAGGTTGAGATCTTAAACTCCATAAATAATCAAAAGTGTCAGACTGGTCAAAAGAATGGACGAGATTCCATTCTGTATCTGCATTTGGGGTCTTTGGGCTTTACACATAAAGGCACAGAGTACAAGAGCAAGCAAGTTGCAACGACCCTTTTTGAGACGCTTCTTGGGCCACAGCTGGAATATGGTGCCCAGTTCTGGCACCACACTAGGAAAGGTATGAAAGCCTGGACAGTGTGCAGTTGCTAAATGGAGTGATTCCAGGGATAAGAGACTTCTGTTACATGGATAGACTGGAGAAGCGGCGGTTCTCTTTGGGACAGAGTGATGTCATGGTATCTGGAGATGTATTTATAAACGTGTAAAGGCTCCACACACAGTGAGTAGTGAGAGATTCCCCATTGGTGCAAGGGTCAAAGTGATGCCTTTGAGAAGAGGAGAAGAGCTGGTTAATACAACTAGGGCAGCTGATCTGGAGTGTGCTGAGGGCTGGGGTAATGGAGGGAACCAGACAAGTACTTGAACAAATAGTGACTGGGCAATGGGACAAGTTGGTTAGTTCTTGTGGTCAGCGCAGCAAACCTTTGTGTTTCTGATAGAGCCCAGAGCTGTCAGTGATACGCTGTTCCTGTTGTTACACTCTGAAACAACCCACGCTCTTCACGTAATAAATTCACCTATTACACTAACACTCCGGTTTACTTCATAATCCTCATTAACTCCGTCTCAGCAGGTCTCACTAAAACTGAGAAATAAACTCTGTCCCACACACTATTTTTTTAATCTCACCCCTTACTAAAACCTTATTGAATGTACATTCTAGTTTGTCACATGTCACTCAGTTCTGATGTACTTTACACATCTGTGATGTTCATGATGTATTCCCGTGCTGTAATCTTTTAAAACCCCCATAATGCTCACTGCAATTATTCAATATACACTACATTCCTGATGTACTTTCCATATCCTATTCATGTTGAAAATGTTTCCTTCAATGCCTCAATTCAGGGAATTCTTCATTCTGAGAATCAATTTTAAGGCAATGCATCTTTACTGAAGTAATGCTGAGAGGGCAATGCAGTGACATTACCTGGTCTATACTGACCTCAAGTTCAGTTTTCTGTCACTTGCACATCTTTAATTTAGTAATCCTAAGTCACTCAGTATGTGCTGTATATTAAGGAAGGTAACCCCAGGGAATTTCCCTTGAGTCGAAAAAATCTTTGTAGTTATTATTTCCTATTGCCAATTTTCTACCCATATAGCTCAGTCTCTTTTAAGAACATTGCTTAAAGTCATGATGACCCTTTCTATTGCTTAATGAGAAACCTCTGTTTACTCTTTTTTTCATTGTTTCATATTATTGATGCAGGAGGCATTTAGTGCTAGGGGCAATCTCATTCCATACATTTTGCCTGTGGCCTACTGTCTCTCTTCCATTAACTCCAAAGTTCTCCTAATCTCACTAGTTTATAAAAGCAGTTTCAACTTCTAGTGCTTTTTTGAGGTGTGGGCAGAAACCAAAGCACTTTGAATCCTAGGAGAAGGTCCAAGCTCCTTTCATACAGCAGCAGGAGTCAGGATTGAGCCCAAGCTGCTCTCCCTCCTGCACCATTGTTACATCTGACTTATTTTGCTGGTCTTCTCTAACCATAAATACATAGGATATAGGGGCAGACTTAGGCCACTTAGCCCATCCAGTCTGTTCCGTCATTTTGTCATGGCCGATCCATTATTCCTCTCAACCCTTTCGTTTCATCTACCAAAATACATGGCCATACACTGAATTCTATTTGCCATTTCTTTGCCCATTCTCCTAATCTGTTTAAGTTCTTCTGTAGCCTCTCTACTTCCTCAGCACTTTTGCTCCTCCACCTATCTTTAGGTTGTCTGCAAACTTTGCAACAAAGCCATCAATTCCATCATTCAAATCATTGACATAGACATAAAAAGAATTGGTCCTTACACCGATTCCTGTGGAACACCACTAGTCACCGTCAATCAGCCAGAAAGGCTCCCTTTATTCCCACTCTTTGCCTCCTGCCAATCAGCCGCTGCTTTATCCATGCTAGGATCTTTCCTGTAATACCATGGCCTTGTAGCTTGTTAAGCATCCTCATGTGTGGCATCTTGTCAGAGGCCTCCTGAAAATCGATATACACAGCATCCACTGATTCTCCTTTGTCTATCCTGCTTGTTATTTCTTCAAAGAATTCCAACAGATTTGTCAGGTAAGATTTTTCCTTGAGAATACCATGCTGACTGTGGCTTATTTTATCATGTACCTCCAAGTACCCTGAGACCTCATTCTTAATAATCGACTCTAACATCTAACTAACCACTCAGGTCAGACTAACTGGCCTATAATTTCCTTCCTTCTTGGCCTCTCTCCCTTCTTGGAGGGTAAAGTGACAGTTGCAATTTTCCAGTTTTCTGGAACCATTCCAAAATCTAGTGATTCTTGGAAGATCATTACTAATGCCTCCACGATCTCTTGAGACACCTCTTTTAGAACCTTAGGGTATACACCCATCTGGTCCAAGTGACTTATCGTCCTTCAAACCTTACAGTTTCTGAAGAACCTTCTCTCTAGTTATGGTAACTTCACAAGTTTCATAACCTAGATGCCTGGAACTTCCACCATGCGATAGTGTCTTCCACTTTGTCAATTTGCATATAGCTCAGCCTATGACCCTGTGATTATCGTGTGTGGTTCTGCATTTTAACATGAACACTACCTATTCATATGCCTTAATTGTAACCACTGTTGGCCATTGACCAACACAGACACACACAAGCAAATGGCTCTCCCTTCTCCCTCCTGGTTTCTCTATAGGCAGCACACCCTTTGGGATCCATGCACATGACTGCAAAGGACAGTCCCCAGAGAGAGCCAGCACTCTCTTCCACTATGTTCCTTTTCATTCCCCCAACATGAAAGGCCAGTGTCCATGTCACTGACTGCTTGCTGTTCTCTACAGTCAATTCTTATCTGCATGGGTTGCTAGAACCTCAGCAGTTGGACACCATATTTGGGGCTCTTGATTTGCTGCCTCCTTGATCCCCATATCTGAAGCACTCATTACACTCCCCACCCACCCCCAATAACACTTAATTACCTCCCAGCAGAATCCTGGTAACTTTCTCCCTCCGTGATCGTTGTCTGAATTGTGGTCTGTAACTCATTAGCTCTGAGCTGCAGGTGTGATTTCCCTGAATCTCACTGGGGTGTGTAAGCAGTCCTAGCTTTGAGCTGAAGGCTGACTGATTCCATTGTGTGTGTGTGCTGCTGACTGCTGTTGCTGTGTTGTGCCCACAGGTTATTTGAGCTGCACTCCCCTGATGGCAGACATGCGATTCTCCTGCGGAGCAAAGATGCTGCTACCGCACGTGCCTGGTTCATGGCGATCCACGCCAGTATCACAGCTCTGATCCCTCAGGCACAGTCTGACTTAGCTGAACTCCTGGGGCCCAGTTGCAGGGCCATTCAGCATCTTGGCTGGATCGCGGAGCAGGTAGAGAATTCCTGGTATTACAGTCTCCACAGTTAAACCTTATGGAAGGGAGGAAGGAAGGAAAGGGGTTTATTCTGCTGTTGTTTTGTTTCTGTTGTTGTCACGACTTGTGTTATTCTACCGAACTTTGTGGGCATGGAATGTGTGACGACACTTGTAGTTCGCACCATCACACCTGAAGGTTCTGTTGGTTGTTGATGCAAGCGACGGATTTAACTGTATGTTTTGATGTACAGTACGTGATAAATTAATGTGAACCTGTGGTTGGGGGTGTTCTGTAAAAAACAGAAACATAGAAAACCTACAGCACAATACAGGCCCTTCGGCCCACAAAGCTGTGCCGAACATGTCCTTACCTAAGAAATTACCTGGGGTTACCCATAGCCCTCTATTCTTCTGAGCTTCATATACCTGCCCAGGAGTCACTTAAAAAAACCCTATCGTAGCCGCTTCCACCACCGCCACTGGCAGCCCATTTCACACACTCACCACTCTCTGTGTAAAAAAATAAAAAAAAAAAAAAAAAAAAAAAAAAGCAGCTTACCCCTGACATCTCCTCTGTACTTACATTAAGCACCTTAAAACTGTGCCCTCTCATGCTAGCCATTTCAGCCCTGGGGAGAAGCCTCTGCCTATCCACACGATCATTGCCTCTCATCATCTTATACAGCTCTATCAGCTCACCTCTCATCCTCTGTAGCTCCAAGGAAAAAAGGCCAAGTTCACTCAACCTATTCTCATAAGGCATGCGCCCCAATCCAGGCAACATCCTTGTAAATCTCCTCTGCACCCCTTCTGTGGTTTCCACATCCTTCCTATAGTGAGGCGACCAGAACTGAGTATAGTACTCCAAGTGGGGTCTGACCAGGATCCTATATAGCTGCAACATTAACTCTCAATTCCTAAACTCAATCCCACGATTGATAAAGGCCAATGCACCGTATGCTTTCTTAACCACAGAGTCAACCTGCACAGCAGCCTTGAGTGTCCTATGGACCCAGACCCCAAGATCCCTCTGATCCTCCACACTGCCAAGAGTCTTACCATTAATACTATATTCTGTCATCATATTTGACCTACCAAAATGAGCCTCACATTTATCTGGTTTGAACTCCATCTGCCACTTCTCAGCCCATTTTGCATCTTATCAATGTCCTGCTGTAACCTCTGACAGCCCTCCACACTATCCACAACACCCCCAACCTTTGTGTCATCAGCAAACTTACTAACCCATCCCTCCACTTCCTAATCCAGGTCATTTATAAAAATCATGAAGAGCAGGGGTCCCAGAACAGATCCCTGAGGCACACCACTGGTCACCGACCTCCATGCAGAATGTGACCCATCCACAACCACACTTTGCCTTCTGTAGGCAAGCCAGTTCTGTATCCACAAAACAATTCTTGGATCCCATGCCTCCTTACTTTCTCAATAAGCCTTGCATGGGGTATCTTGTCAAATGCCTTGCTGAAATCCATATATATTACATCTACTGCTCTACCTTCATCAATGTGTTTAGTCACATCCTCAAAAAATCCAATCAGGCTCGTAAAGCATGACCTGCCTTTGACAGCCATGTTGACTATTCCTAATCATATTATGCCTCTCCAAATGTTCATAAATCCTGCCTCTCAGGATCTTCTCCATTAACCTACCAACCACTGAAGTAAAACTCACTGGCCTATAATTTCCTGGGCTACCTCTACTCCTGTTCTTGAATAAGGGAACAACATCCGCAACCCTCCAATACTCCGGAACCTCTCCCATCCCCATTGATGATGCAAAGATCATTGCCAGAGGCTCAGCAATCTCCTGCCTCGCCTCCCACAGTAGCCTGGGGTACATCTCATCTGGTCCCGGCAACTTATCCAACTTAATGTTTTTCAAAGGCTCCTGCATATCCTCTTTCTTAATATCTACATGCTCAAGCTTTTCAGTCCGCTTTAAGTCATCCCTACAATCGCCAAGATCCTTTTCTGTAGTGAATACTGAAGCAAAGTACTCATTAAGTACCTCTGCTATCTCCTTTGGTTCCATACACATTTTTCCACTGTACTTTTTGCAATCAACTGACGATTCTCTTCCTTCAGCACTGTGATTTAACGTAGAAATGCATTCAGCTGTGGCTCAGTAATTGATGATTTTGAAGGTGACTGTTGCTGCTACATTGCAACCTTGGCTTCTGTTGGCTACTGACCACCTGACTCACACTTAACAGTCCTGTAACTTTCAAGGGCAACTGTGTTCGTGTATTCTGAGATTACTTGCTGGAGTTCAGTAGCTAACAGCACTGGTGGGGATGAGTTGGAGAAAGCAGTGTCCGGTGGTTATAGTTAAGGATGCCTGGCTTGGGGTATGTTGTGGTGGTTGAGGTGGAGGATATGGAAAGGACTTAGCACCATGTATGTACAGTACTGTAATTTTTCTCTGCTTGGGCTGCAGATGAAAGTGGAAGATGGAAAGCAGCAGTGGAAACCGGTGTTGGCGATCCTCACGGACAAAGATTTGCTACTTTACAACAGTGTGCCCTGGAATCGAGATCATTGGGCATCACCTTGCCAAAGCCACCCGCTGCTGGCCACCAGGTATGTATAGCATGGGGCTGCACCTCTTCCTCTTATACAGCGGTCCCCAACCACCAGGCCGCGAGGAAACGATATGATTTGGCGATATGACTCAGCTGCATCTTTCTTCATTCCCTGTCACGCCTACTGTTGAGCCATTACGCATGTGAGGTCATTACCCGCGTGTCATCCATGTCAGCGCGGGAAGGAGATCAACTCCTCGAGCTTGCATATGACGACGGGCTGAGAAGTATGTTTGACGTAACATCTCTGCCGGCGTTCTGGATCAAAGTCAAGGCTAAATATCCTGAGACAGTCAGGAAAGCACTGAAAACGTTGCTTCCATTTCCAACATATCTCTGCAATGAATGCAACGAAAACCAAATTGCGGAATAGACTGGACAAAAAAAACCACCTTCGAGTATCGCTGTCTCCCGTCACCCTTCGATCGCACCGTCTTGTTGCAGGGAAACAAGCCCAGGGCTCCCACTGATTCAGCGATATTGGTGTGTTGCAATGATTTTATATGTTCATACGGGGAAAATATGTGCTGTGTGTTTAATATCCAAACGTTACTTAAAATGTTATGATGCTATTGACTTCTAAGTGACTTATATAACCATATAACAATTACAGCACGGAATCTCCCTGCCCTTCTAGTCCGTGCCGAACGCTACTCTCACCTAGTCCCACCGACCTGCTATCAGCCCATAACCCTCCATTTCTTTCCTGTCCATATACCTATCCAATTTTTCTTTAAATGATAATATCGAACCTGCCTCTTCCACTTCTACTCGTTCAACACTTACTTCAAGCTCCTTTGTCCTCCCCCGATAATTGACTTATCACTATATTCATGCGAAGGAAATTTGTGCTGTGTGTTTAATATTAGATTTGTTAGATAAACCCTTTTAGAAACAAAATTGAGTGTATTAGCCACTTATCACCTATATTCTGGTCGTGATTAACACCCCCCCCACCCCCCCCGAACAGAATCGCCAAAAGCGATTTGCAGGAAAAAAATCGGCAGGTACACTCATTTGCAGGTCATGCATGCGCAGTGGTGCCCACGCAAGGTTTCACAATCATTGTAGTCTTTACGGGGTAAACACAACGTATTTGACTGCTACTCTTGTCCGTTGGCAACCCTACCACCCCACCCCCCCCCCGGTCGGCCGGTCCGCAAGAATATTGTCAATATTAAACCGGTCAGCAGTGCAAAAAAGGTTGGGGACCCCTGCTCTTATAGACCTGCACTGATGAGTCACCCTTGGCAGCTATGCATCAATTTCCTGTAGACCTGTGCTGACAAGTTCCCCTTGATGACTGCACCCCATTCTCTTACAGACCTGTGCTGACGAATTCCCCTTGGTGACTACACCCCATTCTCTTACAGACCTCTGCTGACGAGTCTCCCTTGGCAATTACACACCATTCTCTTACAGATTGGAGAGATCAGAAGCCTGAGAAGACATAGTTCACTCAGGTTCACCGGTTGAGTAGAAAAGCATCGACTTATGGCAGTTTGTTGCTTTGAGCAGCGGCCAATCAGCATTCGGGATTGATAGGCATTGAATAAATTAAGTAAGGTGGGACCATTGTCAGAGTTGTCAGAAGAAAAACTATAAAAATAAACTAGGAAATTATAGACAGGTGAACCTGACATCAGTAGTGGGATACTTACTGGAAGGTATTCTAAGGGACCAGATATTTTAGTATTTGGTTAGACATGGATTGATTAATGATAGTAAGCATGGTCTTGTGCGTTTTAGATCATGTCTAACCAATCTTATAGAGATTTTTTGAGGAAGTTATCAGGAAAGTTGATGAAGGCATGGCAGTGGATGTTGTCTACATGGCCTTTTGCAAGGTATTTGACAAGGTTCTGCATGGGAGTTTGGTCAAGAAGGTTTAGTCACTTGGCATTCAAGATGAGGTAGTAAATTGGATTAGACATTGGCTTTATGGGAGAAGCCAGAGAGTGGTAATAGATGGTTGTCTCTCTGACTGGAGGCCTGTGACTAGTGGTGTGCCACAGGGATCGGTGCTGGGTCCTTTGTTTGTCATCTATATCAGTGATCTGGACGATAATGTGGTTAACTGGATCAGCAAATTTATGGATGACACCAAGACTGGGGGTGTAGTGGACAGTGAGGAACAATGTCATGGCTTGCATTGGAATCTGGACCAGCTGGAAAAATGGGCTGAAAAATGGCAGATGGAATTTAATGCAGATAAGTGCGAGATGTTGCACTTTGGCAGGACCAACCAGGGTAGGTCTTACACAGTGAACGGTAGGGCACTGAGGAGTGTGGTGGGACAAAGGGATCTGGGAATACAGGTCCATAATTCATTGAAAGAGGTGTCATTGGTTGATAGGGTTGTTAAGAAAGCTTTTAGTCTTCATAAATGTAAGTATTGAGTACAGGAGATGGGATGTAATGTGAAGTTGTATAAGATGTTGGTGAGTCCTAATTTGAAGTATTGTATGCAGTTTTGGTCATCTACCTGCAGGAAAGATGTAAATAAGATTGAAAGAGTACAGAGAAGATTTACAAGGATGTTGGGAGTGTGGAGGACCTGAGTTATATGGAAAGGTTGACTAGCTTGGAACTTAGAGGATTGAGAGGAGATTTGATAGAGCTATACAAAATTATGAGGAGTATAGATAGGGTGAATGCAAGCTTTTTTCACTGAGGTTCGTTGGGACTAGAACTAGAGGTTATGGGTTAAGGGTGAAAGGTAAAAAGCTCGAGGGAACATAAGGGGAAACTTCACTCAGGGACCTTAGATGTTGCCAGCGCAAATGGTACATGCAAGCTTGATTTCAACGTTTAAGAGAAGCTTGGATAGGTACGTGGATGGTAGAGGTATGGAGGTCTACGGTCCAGGTGCAGGACGATGGGAGTAGGTAGTTTAAATGGTTTGGCACGGACTAGATAGACTGAAGGGCTTGTTTCTGTGCTGTACTTTTCTATGACTCTGGCCTACGCTGATGAGGTCCCCTTGGTGGCTACGCCTCATTCTCTTACAGACCTGTGCTGACAAGGACCTCAGCGACTATGCCACATTCTTTTTCAGATCTGCAATGACGAGCTCCCCTTGGCATTCACTTGGTGAGGAAGTAAGCTGAATGGATCCTGTGATTGGAGTCTGTGACGGGCAGTTATAGGCCCCAATCACAGAAGAAAGAGTGGTCTTACGTTGTTGATTTGTTCATATAAATCTTTTGTTGCTGATGGGTAGCTTTGTAAACAGTTATGTTCCTCCTACTTCTGAACTTTCTGTAAATACATAGAGGCCCCTATCAGGTCACAGGCAAGAGGGCATGAGATAGCTTTCACAGAAAAAGAATTCAAAGAGATTTTTTAAGTAGATTTCAGGTAAAAGAGCAATTGTGGGGATAATTGTTCCAGGAACAGACTAAAGTTTATGTTACCTGTGGAGCCACAGGGGATGTGCAAGGTCCTGAATGAATATTTCTCTTCTGTCTTTATTGGGAGAAAGACTTGAAGTCTAGGAAAATTTAATGGGGGTGCCTTGGGGATTATCAACATAACAGCAGAGGAGGTACTAGACTAGTTAAAGATATAAAGGTTGAGAAATCTGCAGGGCCTGACTCGGTACATCCATGAACAGACATTGTGCGAGCCCTGACTGAAATATTTGCATCGTTAGCCACAGGTGAGGTGCCTGTAGACTGGAGGATAGTGAAGGTTGTGCCTTTATATCAAAAAGGTTGCAAAGAAAAACCTGGGAAATATAGACCATCTGTGGAAGTGAATGAACAGTTGATCCTCCGACTAGTGCTGATGAATGGTCTCAGCCCGAGACGTCAACTGTTTATTCGTTTCCATAGATGCTGCCTGGCCTGCTGAGTTCCTCCAGCATTTTGTACGTGTTACTCTGGATTTCCAGCATCTGCAGAATCTATTGTGTTTAACTATAAACCAGTAAGCTGGAGAGGGTTCTCAAGGATAAGATGTACATGCATCTGGAAAGACGAATTGATTAGGGAAAGTCAGCATGGCCTTGTGCGAAGATCACATCTTGCGAACCTAAATGAGTTTTTTGATGGCACACACAAAATGCTGGAGGAAGTCAGCAGGCCAGGCAGCATTTATGGAAAAGAGTACAGTCGACGTTTCTGGCTGAGACCCTTCAGCAGGACCGGAGTTAGAAAAGATGAGGAGTAGAGTTGCAAGGTAGGGCTTATCCTCACCTACTACCCCACCAGCCTCTGCATCCAGCATATAATTCTCCGCAACTTCCATCATCTCCAATGGGATCCCACCACCAATTACGTCTTCCCCCCACTACCCCACTTTTGGCTTTATGCAGGGATCGCTTCCTGCACGGCTCCCCTGTCCTTTCGTCCTTCCCCACTGATCTCCCTCTTCCAATACTTCCCAATGCCAATACTTCCTCTTCTTTAATCATCATAGTTTCCATAACTTCCCTACCTGTTTCTCTTACCTTACACAATTCAATATCCTTCTCCTTAGTGAATACCGAAAAAAATAAATTGTTCAAAATCTCCCCCATCTCTTTTGGTTCCACACATAGCTGTCCACTGTGATTCTCTAAGGGACAAATTTTATCCCTCACTATCCTTTTGCTATTAATATAACTGTAGAACCCTTTGGAGTTATTTTCACCTTACTTGCCAAAGCAACCTCGTATCTTCTTTTAGCTTTTCTAATTTCTGTCTTAAGATTCTTTTTACGTTCTTTATATTCCTCGAGCATCTCATTTACTCCATGTTGCCTATATTTATTGTAGATATCTCTCTTTTTCCAAACCAAGTTTCCAATATCCCTTGAAAACCATGGCTCTCTCAAACTTTTAACCTTTCCTTTCAACCTAACAGGAACATAAAGATTCTTTACCCTCAAAATTTCACCTTTAAATGACCTCCATTTCTCAATTACATCCTTCCCATAAAACAAATTACTCAGTCCCAATCCACTCCTTCTAAATCCTTTCGCATCTCCTTAAAGTTAGCCCTTCTGTGATCAAAAATCTCAACCCTGGGTCCAGACCTATCCTTCTCCATAATTATATTGAAACTAATGGTATTGTGATCACTGGACCCGAAATGCTCCCCAACACATACCTCCATCACCTGACCTATCTCATTCCCTCACAGGAGATCCAACACTGCCCCTTCTCTAGTTGGTACCTCTGTGTATTGCTGCAAAAAACTATCCTGCACACATTTTACAAACTCCAAACCATCCAGCCCTTTTACAGTATGGGCTTCCCAATCTATGTGTGGAAAATTAAAATCTCCCACAATCGCAACCTTGTGCTTACTACAAATATCTGCTCTCTCTTTACAAATTTGCTCCTCCAATTCTTGCTCCCCATTAGATGGTCTATAATACACCCCTATAAGTGTTACTACACCTTTCTCATTCCTCAATTCCACCCAAATAGCCTCCCTAGACGAGCCTTCTAATCTATCCTGCCAGAGCACCACTGTAATATTTTCTTTGAGAAGCAATGCAACACCTCCCCCTCTTGTCCCTCTGATTCTATCACACCTGAAGCAACGAAATCCAGGAATATTTAGTTGCCAATCACACCCCTCCTGCAACCATGTTTCACTAATAGCTGCAACATCATACTTCCAGGTATCAATCCATGCTTTAAGCTCATCCACCTTTCTTATAATGCTCCTAGCATTAAAATAAATGCATTTAAGAAATGTTCCACCTCTTACTCTCTGTTTATCCCTAATGGTGCAAACAACTTTACTATCTCCTTTTCCTTCCTTCGCATTAGGGTTAGGGTTTCTACACTCTGGTTCCCCTCCCCCCTTGTTTAAATCCACTGGAGCCTCTCTAGCAAACCCACCTGCAAGAATATTTGTCCCTCTCCAGTTCAGATGTAAACCGTCCTGCCGGAACAGGTCCCACCTTCCCTGGAAAACTGCCCAATTATCTATAAATCTGAAGCCCTCCCTTCTGCACCATGTCTTCAGCCACGTGTTGATCTGCGCTATCTTACTATTTCTAAACCCGCCTGCACGTGGCACTGGTAGCAATCGTGAGATTGCTATTCTGGAGGTCCTGTCCTTTCACTTGGCGCCTAACTCCCTAAACTCACCTTTCAGAACCTCCTCACTCTTCCTACCCATGTCATTGGTCCCTACATGGACCACGACATCTGACTGCTCACCCCCACTCTTGAGAATACCAAGAACTCGATCCAAGATATCGCGGACCCTGGCACCAGGGAGGCAACAGACCATCCGGGATTCTCGATCTCTTCCACAGAACCTCTTATCTGTCCCCCTAACTATCGAATCCCCTATCACTACTGCTCTCCTCTTTTCCCTCCTTCCCTTCTGAGTTGAGGGTCCCATCTCGGTGCCAGAGACACAACCACTGCAACTTGTCCCTGGTAGGTCGTCCCTATCAACAGTATCCAAAATGATGTACTTATTATTGGTGGGAACAGCCACAGGGGTGCTCTGCTCATTCTGTCTATTCTCCTCCCTCTCCTGACAGTCACCCAGCTACCTGTCTCCTGACTCTTAGGGGTGACTATCTCCCTATAACTCCTCTCTATTTCTGCCTCTGCCTCCCGAATGATCCGAAGTTCATCCAGCTCCAGTTCCCTAACTCGGTTTGTCAGGAGCTGCAGCTGGATGCACTTTTCGCAGGTGTAGTCATCAGGGACGATTGTGCTCGCCCTGACTTCCCACATCCTGCAAATGGAGCACTCAACTGCCCTAACTGCTGCCTCCATTACCTACTCCTAAGTTAATTAATTAAAGGAATCTACCCTACTCTACTGTTGCAGTGTGGCCACACTCAGGTTGGAGGAACAACACCTTGTCTTCCGTCTGTGTATTTTCCAACCTGATGGCGTGAACATGGATTTCTTGAACTCCAGTAATGCCCCCCCATCACTATTTCCCATCTTCTTTTCCCCCTCTCAGCTTATCTCCATGCCTGCACATCACCTCCCTCTGGTGCTCTGCCCCCCTTTTCTTTCTTCTATGGCCTTCCATCCTCTCCTATTAGATTCTCTATTCTCCAGCCCTGTATCTCTTTCAGCAATCAACTTCCCAGTTCTTTACCCTTCCACCCCCCGATTTCACCTATCACCTGTGTTTCTCTCTCCCCTCCCCAAATCTTACTACTCTACTCAGCTTTTTTTCTCCAGTCCTGTGGAAGGGTCTCGGCCCGAAACGTCGACTATACTCTTTTCCATAGATGCTGCCTGGCCTGCTGAGTTCCTCCAGCTTTCTGTGGTGTTGCTTAGATTTCCAGCATCCGCAGATATTCCTGTTTGAGTTTTTTGATAAAGTGACCACACAGTTGGCTGGACATAGAAAACCAGGGTGTTAGTGAAGATTGTTTCTTGGACTGGAGGCCCGTGTCTAGTACAGGTGCTTTTTGAACATTTGCTTTATGGAACCTCACTGTTACGAAAGACCTACATTAGTTACCTGTTTTCGCTAACAGAAGGTGCTTTCACTGTTACAAAAAAGGCAGCGCGCACCCCAAGCAGCTGCTCTCCCCCGGATTCAGAACTGTATTCTTGGCGGCATTGCTTAAACACATGCCTGTAAGCAGCCATTAGCAAGATGAGCTCTAAGGTATCGGAAAAGCCTGAAAGAGCTCGTAAAGGTGTTATACTTAGCGTAAAACTAGACATAATTAAGCGTTTTGATCATGGGGAACGAAATAAGGACAAAGTGAGTTTGGCTTGTGGAAGCTGACGAAGATGACGTTGAAGAGGTTTTGGCATCCCATGACCAAGAACTGATAGATGAGCTGATGCAATTGGGAGAGGAAAGGACAACAATCAAAACCAAATGAGTAATGATAAAGTACGACTTTAATTTTGAAAGGGTACGTCGGTTTAGGGCATATTTGCAAGATGGTTTGAGTCCTTGCAAAGAACTGTATGATCTAAAAATGCGCAAGGCTCAGCAGTCAAGCAAGCCTTCCACATCAGCCGCAGCAGACGACGAACCTCGACCTTTGTCATCGAGGCAGGCAGAGATAGAAGAAGATGAGCTGCCTGCCCTAATGGAAACAGACAACGAGATGACACCCCAGTGTCCCACCACCCCAACCCCCAGGCCATGGACAGATACCGACTCGCGGAGAATGCAGCGGTAGCCGGGAGGCACACAGCACATCTTTAAGAAAAAAGCCGAAATAAACATGCTAATTAATTAGGTGCCGCCCGGCACGTAATTAATTAGCATGTTTATTTCAGCTTTTTTCTTAAAGATGTGCTGTGTGCGTCCCAGCTACCGCTTAACCCCTGTATGCTTCGGGGATCGGTATCGGTTCGCTGCCCGGAGGGTGGGGACCACTGCACCACCCCAACCTGCGACGACTCAGTCTAACACACCACCATCAGTGTGCTCGATGTCTTCCCAATTCCAGTAAGTGAAACTACACTGTACATACATTATTTCTACTTTATATCAGCTGTGTATTTTTGCGTGTTATTTGGTATGATTTGGCAGCTTCATAGCATAAAGGTTACTGGAGAGCGCTTGCGCCATGTTTTTGCCGACAGCACTTGCGTGAGATTTTCGCTATGGAGAACAGTTTAGGCAATAATTGTGGAAAAGTACTTCTAATTTATATAGATTGTGTATTTATCATATCATTCCTGCTTTTACTATATGTTACTGTTATTTTAGGTTTTATGTGTTATTTGGCATGATTTGGTAGGTTATTTTCGGGTCTGCGAACACTCACAAAATTTTCCCATATAGATAAATGGTAATTGCTTCTTCACTTTACGACATTCTGGCTTACGAACCGTTTCATAGGAACGCTCTACCTTTGGATGGCGGGGGGAACCTGTAGTGTGTTGCTGAGGTCAGTGTTGTCCTATTGTTTGTCATTTACAAAGGTGATTTGGATAAAAATATACAAGGCATGGTTAGTAATTTGCTGAGGACATCAAAGTGGTGGTTTTGTAAATGAAGAAGTTTGTCAAAGAGTACAGTGAGATATTGATAAGCTGGGTAAGTGAGCTGAAGACGAATAAAAGGGATCTTGTCTGATTGGCTGAAGGTGAATAGTGGTGTTGGGACTGCCTTTCATGTTATATGCCAGTAATTTGGATGATAGAATTGATAGCTTTGTGGCCATATTTGTGGATGATACGAAGATGGGTAAAGCTGCAGGCAGTGTTGAGGAAGCAGGGAGTCTGCAAAAGGACTAAGACAGATTAGGAGAATGGGCAAAGTGGCAGATGGCATATTGTGTAGAAAAGTCTGGTCATACACTTTGGTAGAAGGAATAAGGGCATAGACTCTTTTCTAAATGGGAAGAAAATTCAAAAATTTAGACGTGCAAAGGGGCTTGAGATTCCATGTGTAAAGATTCTCCAAAGATTAACTTGAGGCAATGTTAGGCAAGGTAAATGCAATGTCAGCATTCATTTCGATAGAACTAGAATATAAAAGCGAAAATGTACCGTAATGCTGAGGCTTTATAAGGCATTGGTCAGACCATACTTGGAGTACTGGGAAAGGCCTGGGCCCTTTATCAAGAAAAGATGTGCTGGCATTGGAGAGGGTCCAGAGAAGGTTGATAAAAATGATTCTGGGAGTGAAAAGCTTAACATAATGTTGCAAGAAAAAGTTTGTGAACCCTTTGCAATTTGTGAACCTTCTGGGGTAATGCCTTCTACAAAAATTATTTGGAGTCAGCTGTTCCAATTAGTGAGATGAGATTGGAGGTGTGGGTTGAAGAGGTGCCCTGCCCTATGAAAAAGACATACAAAGTCAGGTTATTGACAAAGCCCACTCTTCTCACGAAAGATCTGTTTATGTGCATCATGTCTCGATCAAAACCAGTTTCAGAGGACCTTATAAGAAGATTGTGGAGATGCATCAAGCTGGAAAAGACTGCAGAAGTATTTCTAAAGACCTGAGTTTTCAACAGTCCACAGTAAGAAAAATGTCTACAAATGGAGAAAATTCAGTACTGTTGGTCCCCTGCCTAGGAGTGAGCATTCTGCAAAGATCACACCAACAGCACAATGTGCAATGCTGAAGGAGGTGAAAAAGTACCCAAGTGTAACAGTAAAAGACCTGCAGAAATCTCTAGCTAGGACTTGCTAAAGTCTCTGTTCGTGTGTCCACTATAAGAAAAAAACTGAACAAAGATGGTGTTCATGGAAGGACACCACAGAGGAAACCACTGCTCTCCAAAATAAACATTGCTGCATGTATCAAGTTTGCAAAAGTTGCAAGTTTTCACAACTCTTCTGAGATAATGGTCTATGGACAGATGAGACCCAAGTTGAACCTTTTGGCAGAAATGCGCGTGCTATGTTCAGAGAAAAAAGGGCACTGCACACCAGAACCTCATCCCAACTGTGAAGCATGGTGGAAGGAGCATCATGGTCTGGGAATGTTTTGTTGCCTCAGGGCCTGGATAACTTGCAGTCGTTGAGGGAACAATGAATTCAAAATTGTATCAAGACACTTTACAGGAGAATTTATCCCAATTGAGATGCTGTGGCATGACCTGAAGAGGGCTGTTCATGCAAGATATCCCAGAAATATTGATGAACTGAAACAGTTTTGTTTGGAGGAATGGTCTAAAATTTCTCCTCATCACTGTGCAAGTCTGATCAGCAACTACAGGAAATGTTTGGCAAAGGTTATTGCTGCTAAAGGAGGTTCTACCAGTTATTAAGTACAAGGGTTCATGTACTTTTCCAGCCTGGACTATAAATGATTAAACAGTATATTCAACAAGGCATGTAAAGTACAATTGTTTGTGCGTTATTAGTTTAAGCAGATTGTGTTTGTCTATTATTGTGACAAGGCGATTAATGCAGATAACCAGTTAATTGCAAATGGTTCACAAACTTTTTCTTGCAACTGTTTGAGTTTCTGAGCCTGTACTCACTGGGGTTTAGGAGGATGATGGGGAATCTCATTAAACCCTATCAAATACTGAAAAGCCTAGATAGAGTGGATATGGAGAAGATATTTCTTGTAGTGGGGGAGTCTAGGACCAGAAGGCTCATCCTCAAAATAGAGTGATCTCCCTATTATAGAACAGAGATGAGGAGGAACTTCTTTAGCCAGAGGACAAGAGTCCGTCTTTTTGGGCTAGTATTACAACAGCAGGGTAGAAGGTGTCCTTCAGCCTGTTGATTTGGGCTTTCAAGCTTTTGTATCAGCTGCCCAGTGTGAGGGCTGGGTGCAGTCTTTGATTCTGCTGGGTGTTTTACCACGGAAGGCAGAAGTGTAGACAGTCCATGGAGGGAGGGTCTAACCCTAATGCGATGTGCTCAGTCTCTTGCAGTCACGGGTAGGACAGTTGCTCGTACCAAGCCCTGATGCATCTGGATAGGACGGGGCACTAATAAAAGTTATAAAAATTGGTGAGCCTTACAGAGAATGTCCCAAATTTATTTGACCCCCCCCCCCCCCTCCACCCATCACGATGAAGCAGAGGTACTGATTAGCTCTCTTGGACCTGGGCAATGTGGTTGGACCTGAAGAGGCTGCTGGTGATGTTCTTGAAACTTTCAGTCCTTTCAACCGCAACCTCAACACTGTTGATGTAACAAGAGCACACACACTGACTCTGGTCTGAGGTCAATGGGTTACTGCCAATGGGGGAAATATTGTTGTTGTGATATATTTATTGACAACAGCTCTGCCTTCAATAGTTTCAGTCCAGCGCATCTGTGAATATGAACTTCCCTCCATTGAAGAGATTTATAGCAACAGGTGCAGAAATAAGGCGGACAGCAGTCACCCCAACCGTAAACTGTTTCCATTGCTTCCGTCTGGAAACGCTACCGCAGCGTTAAACCCAGGACCAACAGGTTACGGGACATCTTCTTTCTACAAGCCCTTAGATTATTAAATTCACATGTCTGTACATTGCAATGGAGTCATAACACAAAGATTTTTACTCCCTTACATTGTGGGATGGATGTAAGATTTAAATAAGTTCTAAATTCTAACTCTACTGTAATTCCAAACAAACTCATTTCCATGCTCTGCAATCTGTGACTCACTACATCCCTTTACAACTGGATCCTTGACTTCCTGATAAACATTTTTAGTAGGGATAATCAGCAACACCTCCACCATGGTTATCCTCAACACTCAAGTGGAGTGTAATTCAGAGATGTGCGAGATGTTGTTTTTTGGGAAAGTCAAATCAAGGTAGGACTTTCACAGACAACAGTAGGGCCTGCGGCAATGTTGCACACAGAAGGATGTCGGAGTACAAAGTTGAGGTTCCCTCAGTATGGAGTTACAGGTAGACAGGGTGATGAAACATGCTTGTGGTACTCTGGCTTTCATCAGTCATAGCATTAAATATGGGAGTTGGGACATAATTTTGCAGTTGTACAGGGTGCTGGTAAAGTCACATTTGGGAGATTATATATGGTTTTGGTTACCTTGATTAGGAAAGATGTTATTAAACTAAAACCTGCAGAGACAGGCTATATTAATTATCATTACGTGCTGTGTTGTATGACATGGATGATGATGGTCTTCGTCTGTCTTTAATGTATCTACCGAACGAGGGTTATTGCCTGTGGGAAAGACCCCCTTCGCAATGTTCAGGGCAGGATGTATACACCCCATTTTATTCCCATGGCTAAAACATCAAGAAGTAGAGAGCACAGGTTTAAAGTGTGAGGTGAGCGATTTGAAAGAAATCTTGGGGCCATACATTTTAAACAAAGGGGACTATGTATATAGAATGAGCTGCCTGAGATAGGTTAACATCATTTAGAATTTATTTAATGTTACTCAAATTAAGTATTATGTTATAAATAATATAAATTAAATAATATAGCATTATTTAAACAATATTTAAAACACAGTTGAATAGGTACTTGGAAAAGAAAGGTTAAGGATGTGCGCCAAATGCACGTCAATAGGACTTGTCTTGATGGGCATTTGGTTGGAATGGTCCAGTTGAGCCAAAGGGCCTGTTTCCATGCGGTATGGCTGCATGAGGGTGGTATATTGAAGGTGTTCGGTTGAGGGCTGAATCAGTGTTAATATGAAAACTATCTGCATCGTTAACGTAATCCTTTTCCTCTGACCTATTATTTAGGTTGGTTCACTCAGGCTCTGCACGAGGGTCACCATCCATTCGTTCAGAGCTGGTATTTGCTACACGGACTGGCTCGCGACAAGGTGTTGAAATGCATGTCTTCCGTGTGGAGACTCACCGGGACTTGTCAACGTGGACACGTATGCTGGTTCAAGGTTGCCATGGTGCTTCTGAGTTGATTAAGGAGGTGACCCTAGGTACGTGTTCCATGTGCTGATCAGCATTTTGAGACTTTGGACAGCCTCCGTGTTGCATGGTTCCAGGAGTTTATTATGTGGATGTTTCTGTGGGTGTTTTCTGATGGAAACATCCACCTCTGGAGTTTGTTTAGTTGTTTAGTCAATCTGTGAGCTCATTCAGAGAAGCAACACAGCATGACTCAAAATCAAAAGTGAAGCGACAGCACATCACTGTTTGATGGATAAACAGGTAGGAGACGGTTCCCATTGGTAGAGGGGCTGAAGGCTACAGAAACAAGCAAGGTGAGGAGGGTCATGAGAATTATTCTGGGAATGGAAGAATTAATTTATGAGGAGCAGTTGATCACTCTGGGACTGTACTGGCTGGATTTTAGAAGAATGAGAGGGGAGATCTCTGAATATTGAAAAGCCTAGATAAAGTGGATGTGGAGAGGATGATTCCAGTAGTAGGGCAGTCTAGGAGCAGAGGGCACAGTCTCAGAAGAGAGGGATGTCTATGTAGAACAGAGATGAGGAGGAATTTTTTTAGCCAGAGGATGGTTAATCTATGGAATTCGTTGCCATAGACATCTGTAGAGGTCAAGTCATTTAAAGTGGAATTTGATAGGTTTTTGATTAGTTAGGGCATCAAAGATTACAGGGAGCAGGAAGGGGAATGGGGTTGAGGGGGATAATAAATCAGCCATGATGGAATGGTGGAGCAGACTCGATGGGCCTAATGGTCGAATCCTGCTCCTGTATCTTATGGTCTTATGAAATTTGTTTCATTTATCTATATCTATCCCCTCCACCTTCCCCCCGCAAAAAAAACTACAGAGCATTCCATTGGCCATTGCTCTGCCCAGCAATATAATCCAATAGCCTATTTTGACTGTAGCTTTCTGCATCCTCCCTCCTCAATCTTTCTACTCGGGCTGAGTAAAACATTTCCTATTGAATCTCTTCATTATGATGTTGCTGCAAGCTTGTGTCAACTAGTTGCTAACTTATTGATCTGTAACTTGGTCAATTGATAAAGTAGCCCTGTAATAAAAGGTCAACTATAACCTTACTGACTGATGGTGAAGGTGTGAGGCGCTGAATGATTTTCCTAGCTTTGGTTTTTCATTTTCAGGCCCCCTGGTATGGATAATGCTGACATTTACTGACACTGACAAGATGCAGTGAATCTTCTTCAACTAATGACAGAATTATTTTGATTTTAACCAGGATGCACTTGGAACGGGCAGGATGTCAGGCTGGTTGTTAACTACGAGAGTGGTTTTGTGATGTGTCGGGGGAATCCAACCATGGATCCGTCCAACATCCTATTTCAGTATCCGTTTGAAAGGTTGAAGTCATCAGCCGATGATGGGATCAGAACTCTATTCCTGGACTTCGGGGGGCCAGAAGGAGAGCTGGTGTGTACAGGTTTGGTAAAATCTGATTATTGAACAGTATTTTCTGGTAAGGATGATTCTGGGGTCTCTATTTAACCACGTTGGCCCGTGGCTAAGTGGTTAGGGTGTTGGTCTAGTGCTCTGAAGATCGCTAGTTCGAGCCTCAGCTGAGGCAGCATGTTGTGTCCTTGAGCAAGGCACTTAACCACACATTACTCTGTGGTGACACCAGTACCAAGCTGTATCAGCCCTAGTGCCCTTCCCTTGGACAATGGCGGTGGCGTGGAGAAGGGAGACTCGTAGCATGGGCAATTGCCGGTCTTCCATACAACCTTGCCCCTGCCTGCGCCCTGGAAACCTTCCAAGGCACAAATCCATGGTTCACAAGACTAACGGATGCCAATATTTAACCACATTTCCCCTTACCTTTGTAACTTGAATGTGGCAGCATTTTCTGTGGGGGACCTGGAGGTGGACTTTGCATGCCTGTGCCTTAGCAGGCTCCTGCTGGAGCTGGGTGGAGTCGGGAGAGTATAGTTGGTGGGGGATGTGGAACTTGGGTGCTGAAGCAGTTAAGTTAGCAGACTGGAATCCAGTTGACTGAAGCAAGGCAACAGATACCTGCCAAGGTCAGCAGTGGAGGACAAAAGTGAGGCCTCTGCTGAGGATAATGTTGTGAGGTGGTGGGAGAAGAGGGTCGTGGTTATTGTTGGGGCTGGCAGAGGACACCAGAAGGAGGATTGTGGATATAACTGAAGCATAATCTCACTCCATCTGTATTGAGTTCTCCTGCAATGAATGACAGACAAAAGGAGAGGTAGATTGGACAGGAAGCCACAAGGGCTGCTTGTCTAATCCTTTTCCAGGACTAGTGATTTCAGGGTTTGGTTGTCTTGGTTCTGTGTGTCTAATGATCTTCCTCCTCTCCCCAGGCACTGGACTTGCATTCATGCCCAAAACCTGCTGTTTTTGTCATTCACTCATTTCTTTCGGCTAAAGTGACACGGATGGGGCTGTTGGTTTGAGGATTGTCTGGTGAAACCTCAGCACAAAAACACCAAAGACTATTAGGAATGGAAAGTGCAGGAGAATCGAGCCAGCTGATAATCTCACCTGAGTCGTGTCACACACCTCTCCATGTTACTGAATGTTGCCAGATGTGCCTTTCTGTACGAATAACTGACTCCTATAAGTGCACATTAACCTATTAATCTAAAGACAGTTGCTTTGCTTTGGAGTACACAGTTTTATAGTTTGTAAAGGATGTTAGCTTTAAACTAGCTGGTCTGGTGTTATCCTGTGATTAGTACAACACCTTCCAGTCCAGGGGCAGACCTCCTGCCTGGACAGACAAAACCTGCTGTGTTACAAAGGCTGGACCTGTGTTCTAATGCAATGAGATGAATTGTTATCTTTTATTGTCTAGGGACAGAATGTTGTATAAATTACAAAGCTCAGATTTGTGGATTTGTTTCAGGAAGCCATAAGTACCCTGAAGCAGCACATTTCTTCAGACCATCGGTATTCCTGTGATATTCCTGGAATAGGTTCTCAGCAGTGCGGAATTGTCTGTGAAATCAGTGACACTGGGCTGAATGAAGCAATGGTGCTGCTGTTGTGGCTCAGTACACTCACTGTCTATTCATGCTAATGTTGGTATAAAGCCAGAAACCAGAGGCGTGTGTGGGATGGAAGTGGTGCTGGTCCCCACCCCACCCCTTCAAGCACTAGGAAATAGGGTAGAATGAGTATTCCCTTGAACAAGTCACAGTTAGAGGCTGGTCATCCCTGTGGCTAGCAGTGAAAGACAGGCTGACTTGTGTGAGCCTCAGCTCTGCTCTCAGTGACCACCAGTATCTCATCTCCCTTTTTTCATTCTGACAGCAGCCTTCAGCACCTCCCAGCATGTGGTCACCATGCATCAGGAAGGTCACTATGTGGTTAAGGTGAGCGTAGAAAAGCTTCACAACAAAGTTATAAATGTTGAAAAGTAAAAGTCAAAGCTGCTGGGAGTTGGGAACCCTGTCAAGGGAAAAGGGTCAGATATAGGCAGCTGGGATCATGAATCTCTAGTAATATATAGTGGGTGTCAGAGGAAACTCAAAAGGAAATTAGAATGGCAAAGAGGGTCCTTTGACAGAAAAAAATGAGGATGCTAAAAGATTTTTGAAGTGTATTAAGGGGAAAAAGAGTGCCTTGGGAGATGAAATCAATGGCTGTTAAATACCAAGGCAGAAATGTATGTGTGGAGCAGTTGAAGATGGGCAGAGGTCCCAATGATTATTTTGTCTTTGTTCTTACCATGGAGAGAGGTGTTAGTGGAGATGTTTTGGGAGCAGTCCAGGTTACTGTAGAAGAGCTGCCGCTTGCGTTAGAACGTATGAAGGTAGATAATACGCTATGGGAAGCCAGAAAAGAAATAGGGGAACACTTGCTGAGGTATTTGCAACATTGCCATACTCTGGTGAGATAGTAGAATATTAGAAGGTAGAAAATGTTTTCCTTTATTCAAGAATAGCAGGACAAAAGACCAGTTAGCCTTGCATCCAGAGTACGTAAGATGCTGGACAGCATTCTGAGCAATAATATATATTTATTTTCGAAAATGCAAGGGTTGATTTGTGGTATCTATTGTGGCTTAGTGTGTAGGAGATTTGTCTTATGAATTTGATTGAGTTTTTCAATAAAATAGGAAAGTTGATGAGGGAAGGGCAGCAGACACCATTTCTCTCGGGTTCTCAAGATCACACAAGCCTAGGTAATGATAGAGATCGAGAAGATTATAAGGCTAGCAGGAAGGAGTTTAAGAATGAAATTAGGAGAGCCAGAAGGGGCCATGAGAAGGCCTTGGCCAGCAGGATTATGGAAAACTCCAAGGCATTCTACAAGTATGTGAAGAGCAAGAGGATAACACATGAGAGAATAGGACCAATCAAGTGTGACAGTGGAAAAGTATCTATGGAGATGGCAGGGGTACTTAATGAATTCTTTGCTTCAGTATTCACTGTGGAAAAGGGTCTTGGCGATTGTAGGGATGACTTACAGCGGATTGAAAAGCTTGAGCATATAGACATTAAGAAAGAGAATGTGCTGGAGCTTTTGGAAAGCATCGAGTTGGATAAGTCGCTGGGACCAGATGAGATGTACCGCAGGCTACTGTGGGAGCTGAGGAAGGAGATTGCTGAGCCTCTGACAATGATCTTTGCATCATCAATGGGGACGGGAGAGGTTCCGAGGATTGGAAGGTTGTAGATGTTGATCCCTCATTCACGAAAGGGAGTAGAGATAGCCCAGGAAATTATAGACCAGTTAGACTTACTTCAATGTTTGGTAAGTTGATGGAGAAGTTCCTGAGAGGCAGGATTTATGAACATTTGGAGAGGCATAAAATGATTAAGAATAGTTAGCATGGCTTTATCAAAGGTCTGTCGTGCCTGATTGGATTTTTTGAGGATGTGACTAAGCACATTGATGAAGGAAGAGCAATAGATGTAGTGTATATGGATTTCAGCAAGGCATTTGACAGGTACCCCATGCAAGGCTTATCGAGAAAGTAAGGAGGCATGGGATCCAAGGGGACAATTGCTTTGTGGATCCAGAACTGGCTTGCCCACAGAAGGCAAAGAGTGGTTGTAGACAGGTCATATTCTGCATGGTGGTCAGTGACCAGTGGTGTGCCTCAGGGATCTGTTCTGGGACCCCTTCTCTTTGTGATTTTTATAAATGACCTGGATAAGGAAGTGGAGGTATGGGTTAGTAAATTTGATGACACAAAGGTTACGGGTGTTGTGGATAGAATGGAGAGTTGTCAAAGGTCAGAGTGGGACATCGATAGGATGCAAAACAGGTCTGAGAAGTGGCAGATGGAGTTCAACCCAGGTAAGTGTGAAGTGGTTCATTTTGGTAGGTCAAATATGATGGCAGAATATAATATCAATGGTAAGACTCTTGGCAGTGTGGAGGATCAGAGGGATCTTGGGGTCCGAGTCCATAGGACACTCAAAGCTGCTACGCAGGTTGACTCTGTGGTTAGGAAGGCAAACGGTGCATTGGCCTTCATCAACCGTGGGATTGAGTTTAAGAGCCGAGAGGTAATGTTGCAGCTATATAGGACCCTGGTCAGACCCCACTTGGAGTACTGTGCTCAGTTCTGGTCACCTCACTACAGGAAGGATGTGGAAACCATAGGAAGGGTACAGAGGAGATTTACAAGGATGTTGCCTGGATTGGGAAGCATGCTTTATGAGAATAGGTTGAGTGAACTCAGCTTTTTTTCCTTGGAGCGATGGAGGATGAGAGGTGACCTGATAGAGGTGTACAAGATGATGAGAGGCATTGATCGTGTGGATAGTCAGAGGCTTTTTCCCAGGGCTGAAATGGCTAGCACGAGAGGGCAGTTTTAAGGTGCTTGGACTTGGGTACAGAGGAGATGTCAGGGGTAAGTTTTTTACGCAGAGAGTGGTGAGTGCATGGAATGGCTGCCAGCAATGGTAGAGGAGGCAGGTATGATAGGGCCTTTTAAGAGACTAGATTGAGCTTAGAAAAGTAGAGGGCAATGGGTAACCCTAGATAATTTCTAAGTAAGTGTATGTTTGGCACAGCGTTGTGGGCCGAAGGGCCTGTATTGTGATGTAGGCTTTCTGTGTTTCTAAGCCTCTGCACCATGACAAGGTGGCAGTAGTCCAGAGAGCCTACATCTGGTTGTCGTGGTCATATACAGGCTGAAGGGCCTGTTACCATGCTGTGTGCCTGAGTTGTGAGGAGAGACTGGATAGGCTGGGACTCTCTCCCCAGAGCAAAGGAGGCTGAAGGGTGACCTTGGAGAGGTTTGTAAAATCATGGGGACACAGGCAAGTTGGATGGTCTGTCTTTTTACTGGGGTAAAGGGTTAGAAGGCAAAGGATAATGCTTTAAAGGGGACCTGAGGGACAGGTTTTCCCACACAGGGGGTGGTGGGTATATGGAATGAGCTGCCAGGGGAAGTGATAGGAGAGGCAGGTATAAATACAATCTTCTAAAAGGCATTTGGGTTACTTCATGGATGTGAAAAGTTTAATCAGTTAGGGATTTGTGCCAAATGCCGATAAATGCGATGAGTTCAAGGAGGTACCTTGGTCAGCATGGATCAGTTGGGTTGAGGGGCCCATTTCCCTCTGTATGATCTGAGGACGTGGAATCTGAAAGTTTCCTGTTTGCTGTAACCCGCCATAGCTCATGTCATCCTGCTGAAAGATGAGGTCCGTGAAGAGCTGGTTGTGCTGGTTTTTTGGAAGCAGCAGAGCCCCCTCAGCCTCACATCTCCTCTGGGAAAGGACAGACACTCTGCATTGAAATTGCCATCTCAGAGAGGTAGCAGGATTGTTGTAGGATTCTCTGTTTACAGTGACCCCTCCTCTGGGGAAAACGTGGTCTTACAGAGACTGATGAGGGATTGGATAATGTTGATCAAAAAGAGTCCTTTCATTACTGAAACCCACAGAATCACTGTGGCTCAGTGGGTAGAGCTGCTTTCCATCGGCTCCAGAGACCCAGGCACATTCCTAACCTCTGGTGCCAGTTGTGACCCTGTGGGTTTCCACCAGGTGCATCAGGATTTGGGAGGTTGATTGGCTGAAGGGCCTTTTACTCATTACTCTGACTGTAACATAGCCTCTTGCCTCTGAGGTAGATGTACCAATTTTGCATAACCCTTGGGTAATAAATGGGGCCTACCTGTTCTTGGGTATCTTAGCCTCTCTTGCCTGTGCCTTGGATGAGAACTTGGCACAAGGTAGCTTGTGAGTATGCTGTACCATTCAACCTGGTCTTGACTACAACCACTTTCTTCCCTTGACCAAAAGGGCCTGAATATAATGTAACTTCATGTCAGTGACAGGAGATTTTGAAACTCGTCACCTTCCCAAAAAAAAAAAAAAAAAATTCTTTCTTTTCCCTTAACTTCATTTGCCACTGCTTATTGTGAAACAACATGCTCTCAACATTTACTTTGTCAATCGTTTTCAATCTTACCTCCCATTGTCTCATTGTTTCTTAATCCATCAAAATCTTCGTGGCAGGAATAATCTAGTAAATCTTCTCCAAGCTGTCTGCAGGCAAGGAGAACAAAATTGTGTAGTACTCCACAAGTGGTTTCTCCACGTATAATCCCTATGTTTGTGTCCATCCCCCTGCAGTAAAGGCCAGCACTGCTGCAGCAATGGTCTGTTGTCTCTCTGTTACCTTGTTGTCTGTTATCTTTAGTAACGTAACATTTCTCAACATTCTTTGTCGCTCTCACTTAAATCAGTTCCCACTACTTCCCCTGTTCTCCTTACCTACCCCATCTCTTCGTATAGTCTGTAAATTTGGTTCCTTCATTCACATTGGCCTTCATTAGTAATTGATGCCTTTAGTTACACTTAACAATCTGAAGATGATTTGATGACCTTGACTGTTCAATTTAATGTATTAGCCCCAGGACTACAACTCTTTCCTTGCACTGCAATGTTACGTGGTATCTTACTGAATGATTTTGAAATCCAAAGACCCCATCTCCCAGGGTAAGCATCCTAGCCTCACTAGTTGCTTGGGCTACCATCCCATGCATATCAAGGGGTAGGAGAGGCAGGCAATGACAGGACCCATTGCTCTGGCTATAATTGGATTGTTTAGTTATGATAACTATGTGCAGATTCTGCCATTAAGCTGGTGAATGGTGACTGACAGCAATGCTTACCCAATTGTTATATTTTTAACAACACCTTCACTGTAGACTAACACTCCAAATCAGTGAGTTGAAGAGTGCCTTAGAGGAAGCTGTCCTATCCCAGAAGGCAGGAAAGCAGTTGAACTTCACATTTGATTGAAATGTAATACAGCTCCTGAGAATCTGCAATTGCCAAGGAAATTCTATTTTTC
This sequence comes from Mobula birostris, assembly GCF_030028105.1. Lineage (NCBI taxonomy): Eukaryota > Metazoa > Chordata > Chondrichthyes > Myliobatiformes > Myliobatidae > Mobula > Mobula birostris. Next base: position 85,609,685 of record NC_092384.1, read on the forward strand.
GAACTGTCTTGTATTGTGATACCAAAGTCACATGGGTGGGAAGATTGTCAGAGGTTTCCTTGGGTATCACCCACCCATGATTAAACAAAAGACTGTATCAGCACTTTGTACATCACGTATATAGAAATAAATTATCCAGTTTACTTTTTTGCTAATGTTCTAGTTTTTAAAACACTTTCTGCTGGTTGGTGTGATGTGTAACCAGATGACATGCAGCTGGAGGAGGGGTGGAATGTATTCTGTTTGATGGAGAAGGGACAAAGCCTATTGAAAAGAGTGCAGTCTGAATGTCAACTGTTTATTCATGTCTATAGATGCTGCCTGTCCTGCTGAGTTCCTCCAGCATTTTGTGTGTGTTGCTTGGACTTTCAGCATCTACAGATTTTCTCTTGCTGGGGAAGGGACCAATGTTGTAAGGATACTGAGCAGTGTTGAACAAACTTAGCAGCTTCCCTTTGATAAGTTGTAAGTTGTTTTATTATTGCCACATGTACATTGCATTCCCTCATACACATCATTTCATCACATGGGTTGTACAAACTAAAACAGTAACAGAATGCAGTATCAAGTGTTACAGTTACAGTGTGGTGCAGGCAGACAATAAGGTGCAAGGCTGGAATGAGGTAGATTGTGAACTCGTCCATTGTGTTGCATTGGGGAACCATTCAATAGCTTAAAACAGCAGGATCGAAGCTGTTCTTGAGCCTGGTGGTACCTGCTTTCAGACCTTAGTATTTTCTACCTGATGGGAAGGGCGAACAGAGGATGTCTCTGCTGGGCGTGGGGGGTGTGGTGGGAAACCTGTGATTATGCTGGCTGCCTTGCTGAGGCAGTCAGAATTATAGACAGGCTATGGAGGAGAGGCTGGTTTCCATGATGTGCTGAGCTGAGTCCACAACCCTCTACAGTTTCTTGTGTTCACGCGTGGAGCAGTTGCCATACCAAGCTGTGATGTGACTGGATAGGTGGCTTTGCAATGATAAAATTTGATGCGGGTTGGTGGGGACATGCCAAAATGTAGTGCGTTGGTGAGCTTTCTTGGTCGTGGTTGGACCCGGACAGGTGATGCTCACTCATAGGAACTTGAGGCTCTCAATTCTCTTGAGCAGAGCATCATTTATGTATACAAGAGCGTGTGCACCGCCCCCTCCCCTTCCTGAGGTTGATGACCAGAACCGACTCTTGGAAAGAAATCGAGGGCTGCCCAATGGGAATTCCAGTTAATGGTGTGCTGTTCCACTGGGTTTGGGCTAGGATGTATCAGTGGTGAATGCAACCTCATGACTGCAGAGAACTGGGTTTAATCCTGATCCCATATCAATGTGTGGAGTCTGCAGATCTGGTTTCCTTCCACATCCCAAAGGTCTGCTGGTAGCTGAAACAGCCCAGCAAATCACCTCGAATATAGACCGAGTGACAAAAGAATGAAAGGAGACTCGGGCAAGTGAGAAAGGACTTTTAAGGGGATCTCTGGACTGAAACTGATGGGATTGAGGGGGCCAAATGGCCTCTTTAGCTGTAATATGTGAAGATCTGAGCAGGTATAGGGACTATTGAAAGCCCCCCACCACCACCCCAGTACTATAGGATGGACTCTTAACCTCATAATTAACCTTATAATGAGCTTACACATCAGAATCTGGTTTATTATCACCGACATGTGTCGTGAAAATTGTTCACTTAGCAGCAGCAGCAGTTCAATGCAATACATAATATAGAAGAAAAAATAAATAAATAAATAAATTATATGTATACATTGAATAGATTAAAAATCATGCAAAGACCAGAAATAATATATATTTAAAAAGTGAGGTAGTGTTCTCGGGATCAATGCTCATTTAGGAATTGGATGGCAGAGGGGAAGAAACTGTTCCTGAATCACTGAATGTGTGCCTTCAGGCTTCTGTATCTCCTACCTGATGGTAACAGTGAGAAAAGGGCTCTCCAAGATACACGTATAAAAGTTTTTGAATGTATTTGTTGACATACCAAATCTCTTCATACACCTAATGAAGTATAGTGGCTGTCTTGCCTTCTTTATAACAGCATCGATATGCTGTGATCGGGTTAGGACCTCAGAGATCATGAAACTGCTCGCGCTGTCCACTTCTGATGTCTCTATGAGGATTGGTATGTGTTCCTTCGTCTTACCCTTGCTGAAGTCCACAATCAGCTCTTTTGTCCTACTGACGTCGAATGCCAGGTTGTTCGTGCAACATCATTCCACTAGTTGGCATATCTCACTCCTGTACGCCCTCTTGTCACCATCTGAGATTCTACCAACAATGATCAGCAAATTTATAGATGTTATTTGAGCTATGCCTAGCCACACAGTCGTGGGGGTGTGTGTGTGTGTGTATGTATGTGTTGTTTTATATATATAATATAGAGAGAGAGAGAGAAAGGACAAAAGAAGAACAGTGGACTATGCACACACCCCTGAGGTGCACCAGTGTCAGCAAGGAGGAGATATTATCACCAACCTCCACAGATTGTGTCTTCCGGATAGGAAGTCGAGGATCCAATTGCAGAGGGAGGTACAGAGGCCCGGGTTCTGTAACTTCTCGATCAGGATTGTGGGAATTATGGTATTAAATGCTGAGCCATAGTCAATGAACAGCATCTTGACGTAGATGTTTGTGTTATCCAGGTGGTCCAAAGCCGTGTGGAGAGCCATTGAGATTGCATCAGCCGTTGACCTATTGTGGCAATAGGCAAATTGCAATGGGTCCAGGACCTTGCTGAGGCAGGACCTCAGTCTAGTCATGACCAACCTCTCAGAGTATTTCATCACTGTAGATATGTGTGCTACCGGGCGATAGTTATTAAGGCAGCCCGCATTATTCTTCTCAGGCACTGGTATAATTGTTGCCTTTTTGAAGCAAGTGGGAACTTCCACCTGTAGCAGCAAGAGGTTGAAAATGTCCTTGAATACTCCAGCCAGTTGGTTGGCACAGGTTTTCAGAGCCTTAACAGGTACTCCATTGGGACCTTCTACCTTGCGAGGGTTCACTCTCTTTAAAGACAGTCTAACATCGGCCTCTGAGACAGGGATCACAGGGTCATCAGGTGCAGCAGGGATCTTCACAACTGTAGTTGTGTTCTCCCTTTCTCCCTTCCAGGCATAGAAGGTGTTGAGTTCATGTGGTAGTGAAGCATCGCTGCCATTCATACTATTGGGTTTCGCTTTGTAGGAAGGAATGTCTTGCAAACCCTGCCAGAGTTGCCATGCCTCCAACCTCATTCAAAATTGTCTCTTTGCCCTTGAAATAGCCCTCCGCAAGTCATACCTGGTTTTCTGGTACAGGCCTGGGCTGCCAGACTTGAATGCCACAGATCTAGCCTTCAACAGACGACGAACATCCTGATTCATCCACGGCTTTTGGTTTGGGAATGTAGAGTAAGTCTTTGTAGGCACACACTCATCCACACAAGTTTTAATGAAGTCATTAACAACTGCAGCATACTCATGCAGGTTCGAAGATGAATCCTTGAATACAGTCCAGTCTACCGACTCAAAGCAGTCCTGTAGGTGCTCCTGTGCTTCCCTTGTCCAAACCTTCTTGGTCCTCACTACTGGTGCTGCAGTCTTCAGTCTCTGCCTATACTCAGGGAGTAGAAGTACAGCCAGGTGATTAGACTACCTGATGTGAGGGCATGGAATAGCACGGTAGGTATCCTTGATGGTGGTGTATCAGTGGTCCAGTGTGTTTCCTCTGGTATTGCAAATGATCTGTTGGTGATAATTGCTTAGTGATTTTTTTTCAGACTGGCCTGGTTAAAATCCCCCAAAACGATGGCAAAGGCATTCGGGTGTGCTGTTTCGTGTACATTATCATCGACCTGCATTTTCTCCATACCTTACACGTTATTCTGTTCTGTTATTGTTTTCCCTTGTTCTACCTCAATGCACTGTTGTAAAATGTATTAAACATAGAAAACCTACAGCACAATACAGGCTCCTCAGCCTACAACGCTGTGCTGAACATGTACTTACTTTAGAAATTACCTAGGGTTACCCATCGCCCTCTATTTTTCTAAACTCCATGTACCTATCCAGGAGTCTCTTAAAAGACCCCTTTGTATCTGCTGCCACTGCGGTTGCCAGCAGCCCATTCCATGCACTCACCACTCTTTGCGTAGAAAAAAACTTACCCCTGACATCCCCTCTGTAACAACTTCCAAGTACATGGAAGGTAGAATATAGAACATAGCACAGACAGCACAGCACAGACAGGCCCTTCGGCCCACAATGTTGTGCCAACCCTCAAACCCTGCCTCCCATATAACCCCCCACCTTAAATTCCTCCATATACCTGCCCAGTTGTCTCTTAAATTTCACAAGTGTATCTGCCTCCACCACTGAATCAGGCAGTGCATTCCACGTACGAACCACTCTCTGAGTAAAAAACCTTCCTCTATTATCCCCCTTGAACTTCCCTTAAAGCCATGTCCTCTTGTATTGAGCAGAGGCGCTGGCTATCCACTCTATCTATTCCTTTTAATATCTTGTTTACCTCTATCATGTCTCCTGTCATTCCCCTTCTCTCCAAAGGGTAAAGCCCTAGCTCCCTTAATCTCTGATCATAATGCATATTCTCTAAATCAGGCAGCATCCCGGTAAATCTCCTCTGTACCCTTTCCAATGCTTCCTTCCAATAGTGAGGCGACCAGAAATGGACACAGTACTCCAAGTGTGGCCTAACCAGAGTTTTATGGAGCTGCATCATTACATCGCGACTCTTAAACTCGCTCCCTCGACTTATGAAAGCTAACACCCCATAAGCTTTCTTAACTACCCTATCCACCAGTGAGGCAACTTTCAGGGATCTGTGGACATGTACCCCCAGATCCCTCTGCTCCTGCACACTACCAAGTATCCTGCCATTTACTTTGTACTCTGCCTTGGAGTTTGTCCTTCCAAAGTGTACCACCTCACACTTCTCCGGGTTGAACTCCAGAACTCCATCTGCCACTTCTCAGCATATTTCTGCATCCTATCAATGTCTATCTGCAATCTTCGACAATTCTCTGCACTGTCTACAACACCACCAAACTTTGCGTTGTCTGCAAACTTCCCAACCCACCCTTCTACCCCCACATCCAGGTCGTTAATAAAAATCACGAAAAGTAGAGGTCCCAGAGCTGATCCATGTGGGACACCACTAGTCACAACCCTCCAATTCGAATGTGCTCCCTCCACCACGACCCTCTGCCTAGACACGATCTGCCCTTCACAAAGCCATGCTGACTGTCCCTGATCAGACCATGATTCTCTAAATGCCCATAGATCCCATCTCTTAATAATCCTTTCCAACAGCTTTCCCACCACAGACGTAAGACTCACTGGTCTATAATTACCCCGACTATCCCTACTACCTTTTTTGAACAAGGGGACAACATTCGCCTCCCTCCAATCCTCTGGTACCATTCCCGTGGACAACGAGGACATAAAGATCCAAGCCAAAGGCTCAGCAATCTCTTCCTTCGCCTCGTGGAGCAGCCTGGGGAATATTCCGTCAGGCCCCGGGGACTTATCCGTCCTAATGTATTTTAACAACTCCAACACCTCCTCTCCCTTAATATCAACATGCTCCAGAACATCAACCTCACTCATATTGTCCTCACCGTCATCAAGTTCCCTCTCATTGGTGAATACCAAAGAGAAGTATTCATTGAGGACCTCGCTCACTTCCACAGCCTCCAGGCACATTTTCCCACATTTATCTCTAATCGGTCCTACCTTCACTCCTGTCATCCTTTTGTTCTTCAAATAATTGAAGAATGCCTTGGGGTTTTCCTTTACCCTACTCGCCAAGGCCTTCTCATGCCCCCTTCTTGCTCTCCTCAGCCCCTTCTTAAGCTCCTTTCTTGCTACCCTATATTCCTCAATAGGCACATCTGATCCTTGCTTCCTAAACCTCATGTATGCTGCCTTCTTCCACCTGACTAGATTCTCCACCTCACTTGTCACCCATGGTTCCTTCACCCTACCATTCTTTGTCTTCCTCACTGGGACAGATTTATCCCTGGCATCCCGCAAGAGATCTCTAAACATCGACCATAGTATATCTCTCTGCAAGAACATCATCCCAATTCACAGCCGCAAGTTCTAGCCTTATAGCCTCATAATTTGCCCTTTCCCAATTAAAAATTTTCCTGTCCTCTCTGATTCTAATTCCATGATAATGCTAATGGCCAGGGAGCAGTGGTCACTGTCCCCCAGATGCTCACCCACTGAGAGAACTGTGACCTGACCCGGTTCATTACCTAGTACTAGATCTAGTATGGCATTTCCCCTGGTCAGCCTGTCCACATACTGTGACAGGAATCTGTCCTGGACACACTTAACAAACTCTGCCCCATCTAAATCCTTGGAACTAATCGGGTGCCAATCAATATTAGGGAAGTTAAAGTCACCCATGATAACAACCCTGTTATTTTTGCACCTTTCCAAAACCTGCCTCCCAATCTGCTCCTCTGTATCTCTGCTGCTACCAGGGGGCTTATAGAATACCCCCAATAGAGTAACTGCTTCCTTCCTGTTCCTGACTTCCACCCATACTGACTCAAAAGAGGATCCTGCTACATTACCCACTCTTTCTGTAACTGTAATAGTATCCCTGACCAGTAATGCCACCCCTCCTCCCCTTTCCCCCCCCTCTCTATCCCTTTTAAAGCACTGAAATCCAGGAATATTGAGAATCCATTCCTGCTCTGGTGCCAGCCAAGTCTCTGTAATGGCCACTACATCATAATTCCATGTATGTATCCAAGCTCTCAGTTCATCACCTTTGTTCCTGATGCTTCTTGCATTGAAGTACACTCACTTTAGCCCTTCTACCTCACTACCTTTACACCCTTTATTCTGCTTCTCTTTCCTCAAATCCTCGCTATATGTTAGATCTGGCTTTACTCCATGCACTTCTTTCACTGATCTATCGCTCCGGGTCCCATCCCCCTTGCAAATTAGTTTAAACTCTCCTGAACCATGCTAGCAAACCTACCTGCAAGGATATTGCTCCCCCTTGAGTTCAGGTGCAACCCATCCAATCTGTACAGGTCCCACCTTCCCCAGAAGAGATCCCAATGATCCAAAAATCTAAAACCCTGCCCCCTACACCAGCTCCTCAGTCACGCATTCAACTGCCATCTCCTCCATTTCTTACCGTCACTGTCACGTAGCACTGGCAGCAATCCTGAGAACGCCACCCTTGTGGTCCTGTTCTTCAGCCTTCTGCCTAGTTCCTGAAACTCACACTTCAGGATTTCATCCCTCATCCTGCCTATGTTGTTGGTACCAACATGTATCATGACTTCTGGTTGCTTTCCCTCTCGTACCAGGATATCGTGCACCCTTAAAAAAAGTACCTTAAAACTGTCCCTTCTCATGTTAGCCATTTCAGCCCTGGGAAAAAACCTCTGACTATCCACACAATCAATGCCTCTCATCATCTTATATACCTCCATCAGGTCACCTCTCATCCTCCATTACTCCAAGGAAAAAAGGCCAAGTTCACTCAACCTATTCTCCTATATCATGCTCCCCAATCGGGGCAATATGGTTGTAAATCTCCTCTAGACCCTTTCTATGGTTTCCACATTCTTCCTGCAGTGAGGTGACCAGAACTGAGCACAGTACTCCAAGTGGGGTCTGACCAGGTCCTATACAGCTGTAACATTACCTCGTCTCTTGAACTCAATCCCACAGTTAATGAAGGCCAATACACTGTATGCCGCCTTAACCACACAGTCAACCTGCGCAGCAGCTTTGAGTGTCCTATGGACTCGGACCCCCCCCAAGATCCCCCTGATCCTCCACACTGCCAAGAGTCTTACCAGTAATACTATATTCTGCTATCATATTTGACCTACCAAAATGAACCACCTCACACTTATCTGGGTTGAACTCAGCCCAGTTTTGCATCCTATCGATGTCCCACTGTAACCTCTGACAGCCCTCCACACTATCCACAACGCCAATCTGTCATCAACAAATTTACTAACCCATCCCTCCACTTCCTCATCAGGTCATTTATAAAAATCACAAAGAGTAGGAGTCTCCGAACAGACCCCTGAGGCACACCACTGGTCACCGGCCTCCATGCAGAATATGACCTGTCTACAACCACTCTTTGCCTTCTGTGGGCAAGCTAGTTCAGGATCCACAAAGCAATGTCCCCTTGGATCCCATGCCTCCTTACTTTCTCAATAAGCCTTGCATGGGGTACCTTATCAAATGCCTTGTTGAAGTCCATATACACTACATCTTCTGCTCTACCTTCATCAATGTGTTTAGTCACATCCTCAAAAAATTCAGTCAGGCTCATAAGGCACAACCTCCCTGTGACAAAGCCATGCTGACTATTCCTAATCATATTATGGTTCTCCAAATGTTCATAAATCCTGCCTCTCAGGATCTTCTCCATCAACTTACCAACCACTGAAGTAAGAAGTAACTAATCTGTATGAATCGTACACAGGAAAAGTTTTGTTATCTGTATCTCAGTGACAATAGTAAACCAATTCCAACAAATTTAGAGATGTTATCAAAATTTACAGGTGAGTTGAAGATTATGAATAAAGTTACCGGTGGCTGGAAGATATTAATAGTATAATTGAAAGGATACAGGAATGAGCCTGGAGAAGTGTGAAGATGTGCGTTTGGTGAGTATAAGAATACAAAGATTTTGTCTTGTGTGAAGGAACAAATCTCAGAGTGCACGTCCATGGGCTCTTGGAAGTAGCAGGATGGAGCAGATTGGATACCTGCCATACAACAGTACAGCAGAAGAACATGTCCTTCAGCCCATCATACCTCTGCTGACCCTGACAACAATTGAACTGCACATCTGTCTCCCCTTCATTCTCTGCATATTCATGCAATTGTGTAAGTGCTTCCTAAATGTTGCAGTTGTAACTGCCGCTACCACTTTCGCCGACGGTGTGTTCCAAGCACCACTACTCTGTGGAGAAACAAAAAAAAACACCTTAAACCAGAGCTTCTGCAGATGCTGGAAATCCAGAGCACACACAAAATGTTGCAGGAAGTCAACAGATCAGGCAACATCTATGGAAATGAATAAATAGTTGACGTTCGGGCTGAGACCCTTCTTCAGGACTGGAAAGGAAGGGTAACCTTATAAATCCCCTTTAAAATTTCCCCCTCACTTTACAGGTTATTTATATACATTACAAACAGCAGAGGTTCCAGCACAGAGCATGTAGACCCCCACTAATTACAGATGTACGGCTCAATTAGTCCTTTCAGCCATGACCCTCTGTCTTGTGTGCAAGCCGGTTCTGAATCCAAACAGCCAATTCACAGCGGATCCGATGCATCTTAATCTTCAAGCTTCCCATGAGGGGTTTTGTCAAAAGTATCACTAAAATCCATGTAGACAACATCTTCTGCCCTACCCTCATCAATATCTCTCGTCACCTTGTTGTAGTTCCGTGCTTACGCTGCCGGCAGTCAGCTGGAGCTACGATCTGTGCAAAGCTATCAAGACTGAGATACAGCAACGCAGTGACGGATTGAGTCAAGTTTCACAACGAATAGCACACGTGACCTGTGGCGAGGGTTGCAAACCAGCGCAGACTTCAAAGTCAAAAGTTGTGGTGTCGCCAACGTCGCGGCCTCTCTCCCAGATGAGCTCAATTGCTTTTACACTCAGTTTGATGTCGCTAACTCTGAGCCTCCGAGGAGAGCCACCGCCGCAACCTGCAACCTGGTCATCTCTGAGGCTGAGGCATGCAGATGTTTCCAATGAGTGGACAGTCGCAAGGCTGTGGGACCAGACGGCATCCCAAGGCGGGGCTCAGGGTGTGTTTATTGACATTTTTAATCTCTCCCTCTCCCAGTGTAGAGTCCCTCCTGCTTCAAAACATCCACCATTATCCCGTACCTAAAAAAGACCAGCGTAACATGTCTGAACGACTGGCGTCCTGAGGCACTCACCTCAATAATAAGCAAATGCTTTGAGAGGCTGGTTAAGGATTACATCTGCAGCTTGCTACCACCCCAGAGCGATAGAGCAGTGAAAGAAGTGCATGGAGTAAAGCCAGATCTGACATATAGAGAGGCTTTGAGGAAAGAGAAGCAGAATAAACGGTGTAAATACAGTAAGGCAGAAGGGCTGAAATGTGTGTACCTCAATGCAAGAAGCATCAGGAACAAAGGTGATGAACTGAGAGCTTGGATACATACATGGAATTATAATGTAGCGGCCATTACAGAGACTTGGCTGACACGAGGGCAGGAATGGATTCTCAATATTCCTGGATTTCAGTGCTTTGAAAGGGATAGAGAGAGTGGAAAAAGGGGAGGAGGGGTGGAAGTCAGGAACAGGAAGGGAGCAGTTACTCTATTGGGAGTTTTCTATAGGCTCCCTGGTAGCAGCAGAGATACAGAGGAGCAGATTGGGAGGCAGATTTCGGAAAGGTGCAAAAATAACAGGGTTGTTATCATGGGTGACTTTAACTTCCCTAATATTGATTGGCACCTGATTAGTTCCAAGGGTATAGGTGGGGCAGAGTTTGTTAAGTGTGTCCAGGATGGATTCCTGTCACAGTAGATGGACGACTAGGGGGAATGCCATACTAGATCTAGTACTAGGTAATGAACCGGGTCAGGTCACAGATCTCTCAGTGGGTGAGCATCTGGGGGACAGTGACCACCGCTTCCTGGCCTTTAGCATTATCATGGAAAAGGATAGAATCAGAGAGGACAGGAAAATTTTTAATTGGGGAAGGGCAAATTATGAGGCTATAAGGCTAGAACTTGCGGGTGTGAATTGGGATGATGTTTTTGCAGGAAAATGTACTGTGGACGTGTGGTCGATGTTTAGAGATCTCTTGCAGGATCTTAGGAATAAATTTGTCCTGGTGAGGAAGATAGGAATGGTAGGGTGAAGGAACCATGGGTGACGAGTGAGGTGGAAAATCTAGTCAGGTGGAAGAAGGCAGCATACATGAGGTTTAGGAAGCAAGGATCAGATGGGTCTATTGAGGAATATAGAAAAGCAAGAAGGGAGTTTAAGAAGAGGCTGAGAAGAGCAAGAAGGGGGCATGAGAAGGCCTTGGTGAGTAGGGTAAAGGAAAACCCCGAGGCATTCTTCAAATATGTGAAGAAAAAAAGGATGACAGGAGTGAAGGTAGGACCGATTAGAGATAAAGGTGGGAAGATGTGCCTGGAGGCTGTGGAAGTGAGCGAAGTCCTCAATGAATACTTCTCTTTGGTATTCACCAATGAGAGGGAACTTGATGACAGTGAGGACAATATGAGTGAGGTTGATGTTCTGGAGCATGTTGATATTAAGGGACAGGAGGTGTTGGAGTTGTTAAAATACATTAGGACGGATAAGTCCCCGGGGCCTGACGGAATATTCCCCAGGCTGCTCCACGAGGCGAGGGAAGGGATTGCTGAGCCTCTGGCTAGGATCTTTATGTCCTCGTTGTCCACGGAAATGGCACCGGAGGATTGGAGGGAGGCGAATGTTGTCCCCTTGTTCAAAAAAGGTAGTAGGGATAGTCCGGGTAATTACGGACCAGTGAGCCTTACATCTGTGGTAGGAAAGCTGTTGGAAAAGATTCTTAGAGATAGGATCTCTGGGCAGTTAGAGAATCATGGTCTGATCAGGGACAGTCAGCATGGCTTTGTGAAGGGCAGATCACGTCTAACAAGCCTGATAGAGTTCTTTGAGGTGGTGACCAGGCATATAGATGAGGGTAGAGCAGTGGATGTGATCTATATGGATTTTAGTAAGGCATTTGACAAGGTTCCACACGGTAGGCTTATTCAGAAAGTCAGAAGGCATGGGATCCAGGGAAGTTTGGCCGGTGGATTCAGAATTGGCTTGCCTGCAGAAGGCAGAGGGTCGTAGTGGAGGGAGTACATTCAGATTGGAGGATTGTGACTAGTGGTGTCCCACAAGGGTCTGTTCTGGGACCTTTACTTTTCATGATTTTTATTAACGATCTGGATGTGGGGGTAGAAGGGTGGGTTGGCAAGTTTGCAGTCGACACAAAGGTTGGTGGTGTTGTAGATAGTGTAGAGGATTGTCAAAGATTGCAGAGAGACATCGATAGGATGCAGAAGTGGGCTGAGAAGTGGCAGATGGAGTTCAACCCGGAGAAGTGTGAGGTGGTACACTTTGGAAAGACAAACTCCAAGGCAGAGTACAAAGTAAATGGCAGGATACTTGGTAGTGCGGAGGAGCAGAGGGATCTGGGGGTATATGTCCACAGATCCCTGAAAGTTGCCTCACAGGTGGATAGGCTAGTTAAGAAAGTTTATGGGGTGTTAGCTTTCATAAGTCGAGGGATAGAGTTTAAGAGTCGTGATGTAATGATGCAGCTCTATAAAATTCTGGTTAGGCCACACTTGGAGTACTGTGTCCAGTTCTGGACGCCTCACTATAGGAAGGATGTGGAAGCATTGGAAAGGGTACAGAGGAGATTTACCAGGATGCTGCCTGGTTTAGAGAGAATGTATTATGATCAGAGACTAAGGGAGCTAGGGCTTTACTCTTTGGAGAGAAGGAGGATGAGAGGAGACATGATAGAGGTGTACAAGATAATAAGAGGAATAGATAGAGTGGATAGACAGCACCTCTTCCCCAGGGCACCACTGCTCAATACAAGAGGACATGGCTTTAAGGTAAGGGGTGGGAAGTTCAAGGGGGATATTAGAGGAAGGTTTTTCACTCAGAGAGTGGTTGGTGCGTGAATGCACTGCCTGAGTCAGTGGTGGAGGCAAATACACTAGTGAAGTTTAAGAGACTACTAGACAGGTATATGGAGGAATTGCAGGGTTTGAGGGTCGGCACAACATTGTGGGCCGAAGGGCCTGTACTGTGCTGTACTATTGTATGTTCTATGTTAAGATGAGTGGGAAGCCAGACGATTGGGAAGCTTTTAAAGAGCAACAGAAGATAACTAAAAAGGCAATACGTGGAGAAAAAATGAGGTACCAAGGTAAACTAGCCAAGAATATAAAGGAGGATAGTAAAAGCTTCTTTAGGTATGTGAAAGGGGAAAAAATAGTTTAGACCAAAATTGGGCCCTTGAAGACAGAAACAGGTGAATTTATTATGGGGATCAAGGAAATCGGAGACGAGTTGAACAGGTACTTTGGATCTGTCTTCACTAGGGAAGACACAAACAATCTCCCAGATATAATAGTGGCCAAAGGACCTAGGGTAATGGATGAACTGAAGCAAATTTATATTAGGCAGGAAATGGTGTTGGATAGACTGTCGGGTCTGAAGGCTGATAAGTAAGTCCCCGGGACCTGATGGTCTGCATCCCAGGGTACTTAAGGAGGTGGCTTTAGAAATCGTGGACGCATTTTCCAATGTTCTATAGATTCAGGATTAGTTCCTGTGGATTGGAGGGTGGCTAATGTTGTCCCTCTCTTCAAGAAGGGAGGAAGAGAGAAAACAGGGCATTATAGACCGGTTAGCCTGACATCGGTGGTGGGAAAGATGCTGGAGTCAATTATAAAGGATGAAATTATGACACATCTGGATAGTAGTAACAGGATCGGTCCAAGTCAGCATGGATTTACGAAGGGGAAATCGTGCTTGACTAATCTTCTGGAATTTTTTGAGGATGTAACTATGAAAATGGACAAGGGAGTGCCAGTGGATGTAGTGTACCTGGACTTTCAGAAAGCCTTTGATAAAGTCCTACATAGGAGATTAGTGGGCAAAATTAGGGCACATGGTATTGGGGGCAGAGTACTGACATAGATTGAAAATTGGCAAGTAACATTAGCAAATTTGCAGATGACACAAAGCTGGGTGGCAGTGTGAAATGTGAGGAGGATGTTATGAGAATGCAGGGTGACTTGGACAGGTTAGGTGAGTGGGCAGATGCATGGCAGATGCAGTTTACTGTGGATAAATGTGAGGTTATCCACTTTGGTGGCAAGAACAGGAAGGCAGATTACTATCTGAATGGTGTCAAGTTAGGAAAAGGGGAAGTACAACGAGATCTAGGTGTTCTTGTACATCAGTCACTGAAAGCAAGCATGCAGGTACAGCAGGCAGTGAAGAAAGCTAATGGCATGCTGGCATTCATAACAAGGGGAATTGAGTATAAGAGCAAAGCGGTCCTTCTGCAGCTGTACAGGGCCCTGGTGAGACCACACCTGGAGTATTGTGTGCAGTTTTGGTCTCCAAATTTGAGGAAGGACATTCTTGCTATTGAGGGAGTGCAGCGTAGGTTCACAAGGTTAATTCCCGGGATGGTGGGACTGTCATATGTTGAAAGATTGGAGTGACTGGGCTTGTATACACTGGAATTTAGAAGGATGAGAGGGGATCTGATTGAAAACATAAAATAATCTGCAGATGTTGGGGTCAAGGCAACACTCACAACACACTGGAGGAACTCAGCAGGTCGGGCTGCATCTTGGTCGACATTTCGGGCCGGAACCCTTCGTCAGAACTGTAGGGGGAAGGGGCAGAGGCCCTATTAAGGAGGTGGGGGGAGGATGGGAAGGAGAAGCCTAGTAGATTCCAGGTGATAAAACCAGTAAGGGGAAAGATAAAGGGGTGGGGGAGGGGAAGCGGGGAGGTGACAGGCAGGAAAGGTGAAGAAAGAATAGGGGAAAACACAATAGGTAGTAGAAGGAGGCGGAACCATGAGGGAGGAGATAGGCAGCTGGGGGAGGGGGCAGAGTGACATAGGGAGGGGGAGGGAATTACCGGAAGTTGGAGAATTCTATGTTCATACCAAGGGACTGGAGACTACCTAGAGGAGGAGACCGACGTGCTATTGAGGCTAGAAATAGGAAGATAATGCAGTTAAATACGTTGCTCAGGAGATGGTGCAGGAGGGAGGGCTTCATGTTTCTGGACAATTGGGCTTTGTTCCAGGGAAGGTGGGACCTGTTCTGACAAGAACAGTTTGTACCTGAACTGGAGGGGGACTAACATTCTTGTGGGTAGATTTGCTAGTGCTGCTCTGGGGGGGGGGGGGGGGGGGGTTAAAGTAGATTTGCAGTGGGAGGGGAGCCAGAGTGTTGGAGCAGATAGTGAGGTGGAGGAGGATAAAGGTCACGTGAGGACTGCATGTATAGATGGAAATCAAAGGTTTGTACGTGATAGAAATGTTCTCAGGTGCATCTATTTCAATGCAAGGAGTATTGTAGGTAAGGCAGAAGAGCTCAGGGCGTGGATTGGCATGTGGGATTACAACATTATTGCTATTAGTGAGACTTGGTTGCAGGAGGGGCAGGACTGGAAGCTTAATGTTCTGGGGTTCCATTGTTTCAGATGTGACAGAGGGGGAGGGATGAAAGGGGGAGGAATGGCATTACTAGTCAGGGAGAATATCACAGCTGTGCGTAGACAGGACAGCCCGGAGGGCTCATCTGCAGATGCCATATGGGTGGAGCTGAGGAACGGAAAAAGGTGTGACCACACTAATAGGGTTGTATTATAGACCGCCCAATAGTCAGAGAGAATTGGAGGAGCAAATCTGTAGAGAGATAGCAGACTGATGTAAGAAACAGAAAGTTGTAATAGTAGGGGATTTTAACTTTCCACATATCGACTGGGACTCCCACACTGTGAAAGGGTTAGATGGCGTGAAATTTGTCAAATGTATTCAGGGAAGTTTTCTAAATCAATATATAGAGGTACCCACGAGAGAGAATGCAATACTTGATCTCCCATTAAGGAACCAGACAGGTCAGGTGACAGAAGTATGTGTAGGTGAACATTTTGGGTCCAGTGACCATAATGTCATTAGTTTCAAGTTAATTATGGATAAGGATAGGTCTGGTCCTCGAGTTGAGGTTCTAAATTGGAGAAGGGCCAATTTTGTGGAAACGAGAAAGGATCTAGGAAGAGTGGATTGGGATAAGTTGTTTTCTGGCAAGGATGTGTTCAGTAAGTGGAAGGCCTTCAAAGGTGACATTTTGAGTGCAGAGTTTGCATGTTCCTGCCAGGATTAAAGACAAAGTTAACAGGCATAGGGAACCTTGGTTTTCAAGGGATGGCTATATGGTTAAGAAAAAGAGAGAGGTGTGTAGCAGATAAAGGCAACAAAGAAGAAATGAGGTACTTGAAGAGTATAGAAAATGTGAGAAAATACTAAAGAAGGAAATCAGGAAGGTAAAAAGAAGACATGAGGTTGCTTTGGCAGATAACGTGAAGGTAAACCCAAAGGGTTTCTACAAGTATATTAAGAGTAAAAGGATAGTAAGAGACAAAAATGGTCCCCTAGAAAATCAGAGTGGTCGTCTATGTGTGGAGCCTCACGAGATGGGGGAGATCTTAAACAGTTTTTTTTGCATCAGTATTTACTCAGGTGTCACGTACCCCGTGACGGGGATAAAGAACCAGCAGAAATAGAAACTACCTTGGAGTCTCGTATTGCTATAAACTAATAATATTTATTAGTAACTACGCAATACAGTAATATAAATGTAGATAAATCAAACAGGTTAGCAATGATTATATATAAAAGTAAGTGTGGAATATATATGTATGAAAAAACCAAGCTTCTTTAAGTCTAGGAGTAAAAAGATACAGTCTTACGATGTTGAGTAAAGTTCAGTTCAGTTCAGTTTGTGGTATTTAGTTCAGTAGTGATGGAGAGAGAGAGTGAGTTGAGTCTTCAGGTGAGCTGATGCTGTCGATCTTCTCGTCGTCCTCCGAAATCCTTTACAAGTCACCAACTGTGACTTTAACCAGGGGGACCAGTTTTCCTGTGGTGGAGCTATCACCCCGGCGAGGGTGGACACACAGACAACTCCCCACCAGTCAACCCCTTCTTCAACGGTGGATTAGCAAGTTGGATCGATCCTCTAAAACCCACTTTCTCTGTGGGCACAGCAATGCTCATTCAGTGTCCAGATCATGTGTCGGAGGACTGTATCATCTGACCTCCCATTTATTTCACCAGGCTGAGCATCACCTGTCACTCAAAGAGTCCCTCCCTCCTTTGTCTGTAAAGGAGTACACAAGCAGGCAACAAGTCCTTGGAAGTAACATCAATAACGTGCTGAAAATCATAACATCGAGTGTCCATTAAATAACACTGCCTTCGGTCACCATAGCAACTTACAAGCTGCTGGGTGCTGTCTCCAACTCCAAACTCAGTAAAAATCCAAAGTTACTTCCAATGCCTTAAAGTGACAGTCCAACGTTAATCTTGCTCTCTCTCTCTCTTTTCAAAAGCAACATATCTGTAGTAAATAACTCTGTCTCCCTCTCCTTTCCAAACAAACCATCAATGATAAATGTCTCTCTCCAAACAGTTAATACGGGTACTCCTGGATCCCCTCACACAGGAAACTGGCATAGCGTATATGGAAGGAACGGAAACAAGCAGTAGTGTCATGGAACATATAGAGATTAAAGAGGAGGCAGTCCTTGCTGCCTTACAGCGAATAAAGGTAGATAGATCCCCTGGGCCTGACATGATATTTCCTCAGACCTTGAGAGAGACTAGTGTAGAAATTTCAGGGACCCTGGCAGAAATATTAAAAATATCCTTAGCCACGGATATGGTGCCGGAGGATTGGAGGGTAGCTCATGTTGTTCCGTTGTTTAAAAAAGGCTCCAAAAGTAAACCAGGTAATTACAGACCGGTGAGCCTGACATCAGTAGTAGGTAAATTACTGGAAGGTGTTCTGAGAGATTGGATATACAAGTATTTGGACAGCCAAGGGTTGATTAATGATAATCAGCATGGCTTTGAGCGTGGTAGATCGTGTTTAACGAATCTTGTAGAGTTTTTCGAGGAGGTTACTAAGAAAGTAGATGAAGGAAAGGCTGTGGATGTTGTCTATGTGGACTTTAGTAAGGCCTTTGACAAGGTCCCACATGGGAGGTTAGCTCAGAAGGTTCAGACACGAGGTATCCATGGAGAGGTTGTAAACTGGATTGGAAATTGGCTGTGTGGGAGAAGACAGAGAGTGGTAGTGGATGATTGCTGATCAGACTGGAGGCCTGTGACTAGTGGTGTGCCTCAGGGATCTGTGCTGGGACCATTGTTGTTTGTTATCAATGACCTAGATGATAATGTGGTAAATTGGATCAGCAAGTTTGCTGATGACACTAAGATTGGAGGCGTTGTGGACAGCGAGGAAGGCTTTCAAAGCTTGCAGAGGGTTCTGGACCAACTGGAAAAATGGGCCAGAAAATGGCAGATGGAATTTAATGCAGACAAGTGTGAGGTGTTGCATTTTGGAAGGACAAATCAAGGTAGGACATGCACAGTAAATGGTAGGGCACTGAGGATTGTGGAGGGGCAAAGGGATCTAGGAGTTCAGATACATAATTCCCTGAAAGTGGCGTCACAGGTAGACAGGGTTGTAAAGAAGGCTTTTGGCATCCTGACATTCATAAATCAAAGTATTGAGTATAGGAGTTGGGATGTTATAGTGAGGTTGTATAAGACATTGGTGAGGCCAAATTTGGAGGATTGTGTGCAGTTCTGGTCACCTAACTATAGGAAGGATATCATTAAGATTGAAAGAGTGCAGAGAAGATTTACTAGGATGTTGCTGGGTATTCAGGAGTTGAGTTACAGGGAAAGTTTGAACAGGTTAGGACTTTATTCCTTGGAGCGTAGAAGAATGAGGGGGAATTTGATAGAGGTTTACAAAATTATGAGGGGTATAGACAGGTAAATGCGAGTATGCTCTTTCCACTTAGATTAAGAAAGATAAATATGAGAGGATATGGCTGTAGGGTGAAAGGGGAAAGGTTTAGGGGGAACTTCTTCATTCAGAGAGTGGTGGGAGTGTGGAACAAGCTGCCATCTGATGTGGTAAATGCGGGCTTACTCAAGTTTTAAGAATAAATTGGATAGATACATGGATGGAAGAGGTCTGGAGGGTTATGGACTGGGTGCAGGTCAATGGGACTAGAGGAATAAAGTTTCGGCACAGACTAGAGGGGCCGAATGGCCTGTTTTCTGTGCTGTTGTGTTCTATGGTTCTATGGAATGGAGATGAGCTAACCCCTATTGACATTAATGGATCTGGGGTTGAGAGGGTGAACAGCTTAAAGTTCCTTGGCATCCACATCATGTGGTCTACACACCAGTGTGTGGTGAAAAAGGCACATCAGTGCTTCTTTCATAGAAAATAGAAACATAGAAAATAGGTGCAGGAGTAGGCCATTCGGCCCTTCGAGCCTGCACCGCCATTTATTATGATCATGGCTGATCATCTAACTCAGAACACCGCCCCAGCCTTCCCTCCATACCCCCTGAGCCCCGTAGCCACAAGGGCCATATCTAACTCCCTCTTAAATATAGCCAATGAACTGGCCTCAACTGTTTCCTGTGGCAGAGAATTCCACAGATTCACCCCTCTCTGTGTGAAGAAGTTTTTCCTAATCTCAGTCCTAAAAGGCTTCCCCTCTATCCTCAAACTGTGACCCCTCGTTCTGGACTTCCCCAACATCGGGAACAATCTTCCTGCATCTAGCCTGTCCAATCCCTTTAGGATCTTATATGTTTCAATCAGATCCCCCCTCAATCTTCTAAATTCCAACGAGTACAAGCCCAGTTCATCCAGTCTTTCTTCATATGAAAGTCCTGCCATCCCAGGAATCAATCTGGTGAACCTTCTCTGTACTCCCTCTATGGCAAGGATGTCTTTCCTCAGATAAGGGGACCAAAACTGCACACAATACTCCAGGTGCGGTCTCACCAAGGCCTTGTACAACTGCAGTAGTACCTCCCTGCTCCTGTACTCAAATCCTCTCGCTATAAATGCCAGCATACCATTTGCCTTTTTCACCGCCTGCTGTACCTGCATGCCCACTTTCAATGACTGGTGTATAATGACACCCAGGTCACGTTGCACCTCCCCTTTTCCTAATCGGCCACCATTCAGATAATAATCTGTTTTCCTATTTTTGCCACCAAGGTGGATAACTTCACATTTATCCACATTAAATTGCATCTGCCATGAATTTGCCCACTCACCCAACCTATCCAAGTCACCCTGCATCCTCTTAGCATCCTCCTCACAGCTAACACTGCCACCCAGCTTCGTGTCATCCGCAAACTTGGAGATGCTGCATTTAATTCCCTCATCCAAGTCATTAATATATATTGTAAACAACTGGGGTCCCAGTACTGAGCCTTGCGGTACCCCACTAGTCACCGCATGCCATTTTGAAAAGGTCCCGTTTATTCCCACTCTTTGCTTCCTGTCCGCTAACCAACTCTCCACCCACACCAATACCTTACCCCCAATACCGTGTGCTTTAAGTTTGCACACTAATCTCCTGTGTGGGACCTTGTCAAAAGCCTTCTGAAAATCCAAATATACCACATCCACTGGTTCTCCCCTATCCACTCTACTAGTTACATCCTCAAAAAATTCTATGAGATTCGTCAGACATGATTTTCCTTTCACAAATCCATGCTGACTTTGTCCGATCATTTCACCACTTTCCAAATGTGCTGTTATCACATCCTTGATAACTGACTCCAGCAGTTTCCCCACCACTGACATTAGGCTAACCGGTCTATAATTCCCCAGTTTCTCTCTCCCTCCTTTTTTAAAAAGTGGAGTTACATTAGCCACCCTCCAATCCTCAGGAACTAGTCCAGAATCTAACGAGTTTTGAAAAATTATCACTAATGCATCCACTATTTCTTGGGCTACTTCCTTAAGCACCCTGGGATGCAGACCATCTGGCCCTGGGGATTTATCTGCCTTCAATCCCTTCAATTTACCTAACACCACTTCCCTACTAACATGTATTTCACTCAGTTCCTCCATCTCACTGGACCCTCTGTTCCCTACTATTTCTGGAAGATTATTTATGTCCTCCTTAGTGAAGACAGAACCAAAGTAATTATTCAATTGGTCTGCCATGTCCTTGCTCCCCATAATCAACTCACCTGTTTCTGCCTGCAGGGGACCTACGTTTGTCTTTATCAGTCTTTTCCTTTTTACATATCTATAAAAGCTTTTACAGTCCGTTTTTATGTTGCCTGCCAGCTTTCTCTCATAATCTTTTTTCCCCTTCCTAATTAAGCCCTTTGTCCTCCTCTGCTGAACTCTGAATTTCTCCCAGTCCTCAGGTGAGCCACTTTCTCTGGCTAATTTGTATGCTGCTTCTTTGGAATTGATACTATCCCTAACTTCTCTTGTCAGCCACGGGTGCACTACCTTCCTTGATTTATTCTTTTGCCAAACAGGGATGAACATTTGTTGCAGTTCATCCATGCAACCTTTAAATGCTTGCCATTGCATATCCACTGTCAATCCTTTAAGTGTCATTTGCCAGTCTATCTTAGCTAATTCACGTCTCATACCTTCATAGTTACCCCTCTTTAAGTTCAGAACCTTTGTTTCTGAATTAACTATGTCACTCTCCATCTTAATGAAGAATTCCACCATATTATGGTCACTCTTACCCAAGGGGCCTCTCACGACAAGATTCCTAATTAACCCTTCCTCATTGCTCAAAACCCAGTCCAGAATAGCCTGCTCTCTAGTCGGTTCCTCGACATGTTGGTTCACCTTAGACACTTGAGGTGGTTTGGTATGGGGCTCCCAAATCCTAAGAACTTTCTACAGGGGCACAGTTGAGAGCATCCTGACTGGCTGCATCACTGCCTGCTATGGGAACTGTACCTCCCTCAATCGCAGGACTCTGCAGAGAGTAGTGCGGACAGCCCAGCACATCTGTAGATGTGAACTTCCCACTATTCAGGACATTTACAAAAACAAGTATGAAAAAAGGGCCCGAAGGATCACTGGGGACTCGAGTCACCCCGACCACAATCCATTCCAGCTGCTGCCATCTGGGAAACAGTACCGCAGCATAAAAGCCAGAACCAACAGGCCCTGGGACAGCTTTTTCCACCAGGCCATCAGACTGATGAACTCACACTGATTTGAGTGTATTTCTATGTTATATTAACTGTTCTATCCCCAAGAAATAGTGGATGCATTAGTGATAATTTTTCAAAACTTGTTAGATTCTGGACTAGTTCCTGAGGATTGGAGGGTGGCTAATGTAACTCCACTTTTTAAAAAAAAGAGGGAGAGAGAAACCGGGGAATTATAGACTGGTTAGCCTAACGTCGGTGGTGGGGAAACTGCTGGAGTCAGTTATCAAGGATGTGATAACAGCACATTTGGAAAGCGGTGAAATGATCGGACAAAGTCAGCATGGATTTGTGAAAGGAAAATCATGTCTGACGAATCTCATAGAATTTTTTGAGGATGTAACTAGTAGAGTGGATAGGGGAGAACCAGTGGATGTGGTATATTTGGATTTTCAGAAGGCTTTTGACAAGGTCCCACACAGGAGATTAGTGTGCAAACTTAAAGCACACAGTATTGGGGGTAAGGTATTGGTGTGGGTGGAGAATTGGTTAGCAGACAGGAAGCAAAGAGTGGGAATAAACGGGACCTTTTCAGAATGGCAGGCGGTGACTAGTGGGGTACCGCAAGGCTCAGTGCTGGGACCCCAGTTGTTACAATATATATTAATGACTTGGATGAGGGAATTAAATGCAGCATCTCCAAGTTTGCGGATGACACGAAGCTGGGTGGCAATGTTAGCTGTGAGGAGGATGCTAAGAGGATGCAGGGTGACTTGGATAGGTTAGGTGAGTGGGCAAGTACATGGCAGATGCAATTTAATGTGGATAAATGTGAAGTTATCCACTTTGGTGGCAAAAATAGGAAAACAGATTATTATCTGAATGGTGGCCGATCAGGAAAAGGGGAGGTGCAACGTGACCTGGGTGTCATTATACACCAGTTATTGAAAGTGGGCATGCAGGTACAGCAGGCGGTGAAAAAGGTGAATGGTATGCTGGCATTTATAGCGAGAGGATTTGAGTACAGGAGCAGGGAGGTACTACTGCAGTTGTACAAGGCCTTGGTGAGACCGCACCTGGAGTATTGTGTGCAGTTTTGGTCCCCTTATCTGAGGAAAGACATCCTTGCCATAGAGGGAGTACAGAGAAGGTTTCCCCTCTTCCCTTCTTATCTTAGGTTCTCTTATCTTTCCATCCCCATCCTTCCTTCTAACAGGAACATACCTTTTCTGTACTCCCATATGTCTGATGTGGACTTGCCAGAGAAAAGTTGTTCCCAATTACTGCTTCTTGGTTCCTGCCCAATGCCCTCATAATTGCCCTACTCCAATTTAAATCTCTCCCACAAGGACCATACCTATCCTTATCTATAGCTACCCTGAAAGACAAGGAGTTGTGGTCTCTGTTGCCTAACTGTTCATCCACTGAAAGGTCGGTCATCTGGCCGGGCTCATTACCCACCACCAGGTCCAGTACAGCCCCTTCTCTTGTTGGATCGTCTACGTATTGATTTAAGAAACCTTCCTGGATACCCTTAACAAATTCAGCCCCATCAAACTCCTTGCCCTAGGAAGGTGCCAATTTAGGGAAGTTGAAATCACGCATTACAACAACCCTATTATTTTTACACATTTCCCTTATCTGATTACAAATCTGTTCCTCAGTGTCCCAGTGGCGGTTAGGGGGTCTGTAATACAATCCCATCAGTGATTGCATCATCCTATTTCTGAATTCCACTTAAATGGAGTCAATGTTTGACCCCTCCATTATGTCTCCTCTGAGTACAGCTGTGATACTGTCAATTTCTTTTTGTCCAAATCACCACCAGGTTTACCTGGAAAATGAATTTTCACCCTTTCTGTGCCTCTCACAATTTATATAAAGTACTTCTATCAGCTGGATATATTGTCGGTCAGAAGTATGTGCCAGTTTATGCATGAGGTTTAAGGCTATTTTGTCACCAGTGGACTATCCATTCTGTGTCAACACTAATGAAAATCACAAACTGCCAGTGCTCCAGTCGTCAGGTGAGGCTTTGCCGACGCCCAGTGCTTTCTCAGGTAACATTGAAGAATAAGAAACTTCACAAAATGATGCTTCGAAGTGCAAAGTAAAATTTGTTATCAGAGGACATACATGTCACCATATACAACCCTGTGATTCTTTTTCTGTGGGCATACTTAACAAATCTATAGAACAGTAACTGAACTGTAAACAAACTGCAAATGCAGATGGTAAATGTGAGATCATCCACTTTGGAATGAATAATAGAAGAGCAGATTATTATTTAAATGGTGAAAGATTGCAGCATGCTATTGTGCAGAGGGGCTTGGGAGTGCTTGTTCATGAATTGCAAAAAGTTGGCTTGCAGGTGCAACAGGTTATTAAGAAGGCAAACGGAATGTTGGCCTTCATTGCCAGAGGGATTGAATTTAAGAGCAGGGAGGTCATGCTGCAACTGTACAGGGTACTGGTGAGGCCGCACCTGGAGTACTGTGTGCAGTTCTGGTCTCCATACTTGAGGAAGGATGTACTGGCTTTGGAGGCAGTGCAGAGGAGATTCACCAGGTTGATTCCAGAGATGAAGGGGCTAACCTATGAGGAGAGATTGAGTCGTCTGGGACTATACTCTCTGGAATTCAGAGAATGAGAGGGGATCTTAGAGAAACATACAAAATTTTGAAAGAGATAGATAAGACAGAAGTAGGAAAGTTGTTTCCATTGGTAGGTGAGACTAGAACTAGGGGACATTGCCTCAAGATTCAGGGGAGAAGATTTAGGACAGAGATGAGGAGAAACTGTTTTTCCCAGAGAGTGGTGAATCTGTGGAATTCTCTGCCCAGGGAAGCAGTTGAGGCTTCTTCACTGAATATATTTAAGATACAGTTAGATAGGTTTTTACATAGTAAGGGAACTAAGGGTTATGGGGAAAAGGCAGGTCGATGGAGCTGAGTTTACGGACAGATCAGCCATGATCTTATTGAATAGCAGGGCAGGCTTGACAGGCCGGATGGCCTACTCCTGCTCCTATTTCTTATGTTCTTATATAAATAAATAACAAATAATGAGCATGAAATATCAATATAGTTTGTTCAGAAGTGCAATTTAAAAACAAAGTTACACAAATGGTTAAAAGATGAATTACCCATCAACTTGAAAAGAACCCAACAGGGTTGTGGCATTAAGACCATAAGATAGGGAGCAGAATTAGGCCATTTGGCCTAACGAGTCTGCGCCACCATTTCATCCTGGCCGATCCAATTTTCTTCTCAGCCCCAATCTCTTTCCTCCTCCTCGTATCCCTTCATGCTCTGACTAATCAGGAATCTATCAATCTCTGCCTTAAATGTACATAAAGACTTGACCTCCACAGCTGCCTGTGGCAATGAATTCCACAGATTCACTATGTTCTGGCTAAAGAAATTCCTCCTCATCTCCTTTCTAAAAGGACGCCACTCTATCCTGAGACTGTGTCCCCTGGTCATAGACTCTCCCACCATAGGAAACATCCTCTCCACATCCACTCTATTAATGCCTTTCACCATTCGATAGGTTTCAGTTAGGTCACCCATCATTTTTCTGAATTCTAGAGATACAGACTCAGAGCCATCAAATACTGTTCATATGACAAGCCATTCAATCCTGGAATCATTTTCATGAACCTCCTTTGAATCATCTCCATTCTCAGCATATCTTTTCTAAAGGGCCCAAAACTGCTCGCAATACTGCAAGTGAGACCTCACCAGTGCCTTATAAAGTTTAAACATTACATCCTTGCTTTTATATTCTAGTCCTCTTGAAATGAATGCTAACATTGCATTTGCCTTCCTCACTACAGACTCAACCTGCACATTAACCTTTAGGGAATCCTGCACAAGGACTCCCAAGTCCCTTTGCACCTCAGATTTTTGTATTTTCTCTCCATTTAGAAAATAGTCTACACTTACATTTCATCTACCAAAGTGCATAACCATACACTTCCCAACAATGTATTCCATCTGCCTTTTCTTTGCCTATTCCCCTAATCTAAGTCCTCTTGTAGCCTCTCTACTGCACCAAAGCTACCTGCCTCTCCACTTATCTTGAAATGTATGCAAACTTGGTAAAAAAAAAAGCGCCATCAATTTTTAATTCATTCATTTTTAATCTCTCCCTCTCCCAGTGTGTAGTGTCCTCTTGTTTCAAATTGTCCATCGTTGTCCCTGTACCTAAGAAAACCAAGGTAGTATGCCTGAACAATTGGTGCCATGTCACTCTCACTTCAATTATAAGCAAATGCTTTGAAAGGCTGGTTATAGACTACTTCTGCAGCATGCTACCACCCACACTGGATCCCCTACAATTCACTTTCTGACAGAACCTGTCTACCAATGATGTCATAGCCACAGCACTACACACTATCCTCACTCACCTGGAGAAGAGCGATGCATACATTACAGTGTTGTTCCTGGACTACAGTTCAGCATTCAACACCATAATTCCCTCCAGAATTGACAGGAAGCTCAGAGACCTCGGCATGCACCTAATCTTGTGCAGCTGGATCCTAGACTTGCGGACAGGTGGTAAGGATGGGCTCCCTCACCTCTGCCCCTCTGCCCCTCAACACAGGTGCCCCAGGGTTGTGTTCTGAGTCCCTTCTTTACTCCCTTTACACCCACGAATGTACTACCACATACAGCTCCAATCTGCTGATCAAATTCGCAGATGACATGACTTTGATCGGTTTTATTTCTAGCAGTGGTGAGATAGCCTACAAGAGGAGAGGTTGACACCCTGACACAGTGGTGCCAGGAAAACAACCTCTTCCTCAGTCCAAAAAACAAAAAATCTGATTCTGGATTACAGGAGGAACAGAGACAGGCTCGGCCGATCAACATCAATGGGTCTGCAGTTCAGAGGGTGAGTAGTTTCAAATTCTCTGTGTACACATCATGGATGATCTCACCTGGACTGCACACACCAGCTTTGTGGCTAAAAAAGCACAACAGCATCTCTTCCACCTCAGGCGACTGAAGAAGTTTGGCTTGGGCCCCCAAATCCTCAAGACCTTCTATAGGGGCACCATTGAGAGCATCCTGACTGGCTGTATCATCGCCTGGTACAGGAATTACACCAACCTTGATCGCTGGGCACTGCAGAGGGTGGTATGAACAGCCCAGTGCATCTGTGGATGTGACTCCCCTCCATTGAGGACATTTACAGCAGCAGGTACAAAAAGAGGCCTGGAAGATCATCGGGGAGACCAGTGACCCCAACCATAAACTGTTCCAGCTGCTTCCGTCTGGCAAACAGTGCCACAGCACTAAAGCCAGGACCAACAGACTACAGGACAGCTTCTTTCTACAAGCCATTAGACTTTTAAATTCACGTCTGTACATTGCAATTCAGTCATAATGTTGTGGGATGGATGTAAGATTTTAAATAAATTCTAAGTTCCATTGTCCAAATCAGAATCAGGTTTATTATCACCAGCATGTGTCATGAAATTTGTGAACTTAGCAGTAGCCGTTCAACGCAATACATAATATAGAAGAAAAAACTAATAATAAGTAAATCAATACAGTATATGTATACTGAATAGATTAAAAATCGTGCAAAAACAGAAATAATATATATTTAAAAAGTGAGGTAGTGTCCAAGGGTTCAATGTCCATTTAGGAATCGGATGGCAGAGGGGAAGAAGCTGTTCCTGAATCACTGAGTGTGTGCCTTCAGGCTTCTGTATCTCCTACCTGATGGTAACAGTGAGAAAAGGGCATGCCCTGAGTGCTGGAGGTCTTTAATAATGGACACTGCCTTTCTGAAACACCGCTCCTTGAAGATGTCCTGGGTACTTTGTAAGCTAGTACCCAAGATGGAGCTGACTAAATTTACAATCCTCTGCAGCTTCTTTCAGTCCTGTGCAGTAGCCCCACTCCTCCCGCCCCACCCCCACTCCCACCAATACCAGGCAATGATTCAGCCTTTCAGAATGCTCTCATGGTACATCTACAGAAGTTTTTGAGTGTATTTGTTGACATACCAAATCTCTTCAAACTCGCTGCCTTGCCTTCTTTATTGTGTTGTGCAATGAACCGGATTCGATCAGGGACCTCGAGGTAAAGGAGCCATTAGGAGGTAGTGACCATAGTATGATAAGTTTTAATCTACAATTTGAGAGGGAGAAGGGAAACTCGGAAGGGTCAGTATTACAGTTGAACAAAGGGAACAATGGTGCTATGAAGGAGGAGCTGGCCAAAGTTCAATGGAACAATACGCTAGCAGGGGTGACAGTGGAACAGCAATGGCAAGTGTTTCTGGGAATAATGCGGAAGGTGCAGGATCAGTTCGTTCCAAAGAGGAAGAAAGATCCTAAGGGGAGTAAGGGGAGGCCGTGGCTGACAAGGGAAGTAATGGACAGTATAAAGAGAAAAGAGAAGAAATATAACTTAGCAAAGATGAGTGGGAATCTGGAGGATTGGGAAACTTTTAAAGAGCAACAGAAGGTAACTAAAAAGGCAATACATGGAGAAAAAATGAGGTACGAAGGTAAACTAGCCAAGAATATAAAGGAGGATAGTAAAAGCTTCTTTAGGTATGTGAAAAGTTAAAAAATAGTTATGACCAAAATTGGGCCCTTGAAGACAAAAACAGGTGAATTTATTATGGGGAACAAGGAAATGGCAGATGAGTTGAACAGATACTTTGGATCTGTCTTCACTAGGGAAGACACAAACAATATCCCAGATATTGTTGTATGCTGGGGCAGTAGGCTGAGGGTAGCAAACACCAACAGAATCAACAAACTCATTCGTAAGGCCAGTGATGTTGTGGGGATGGAACTGGACTCTCTGACGGTGGTGTCTGAAAAGAGGATGCTGTTCAAGTTGCATGCCATCTTGGTCAATGTCTCCCATCCACTACATAATGTGCTGGGTGGGCACAGGAGTACATTCAGCCAGAGACTCATTCCACTGAGATGCAACACAGAGTGTCATAGGAAGTCATTCCTGCCTGTGGCCATCAAACTTTACAACTCCTTCCTTGGAGGGTCAGACACCCTGAGCCAATAGGCTGGTCCTGGACTTATTTCCTGGCATAATTTACATATTGCTATTTAACTATTTATGGTTTTATTACTAATTATTATTTATGGTGCAACTGTAATGAAAACCAATTTCCCCTGGGATCAATAAAGTATGACTATGACTATATAATAGTGGCCAAAGGACCTATGGTAATGGATGAACTGAAGGAAATTTACATTAGGCAGGAAATGGTGTTGGATAGGCTGTTGGGTCTGAAGGCTGATAAGTCCCTGGGACCTGATGGTTTGCATCCCAGGGTACTTAAGGAGGTGGCTTTAGAAATCGTGGATGCATTGGTAATCATTTTCCAATGTTCTATAGATTCAGGATCAGTTCCTGTGGATTGGAGGGTGACTAATGTTGTCCCTCTCTTCAAGAAGGGAGGAAGAGAGAAAACAGGGAATTGTAGACCGGTTAGTCTGATGTCGGTGGTGGGAAAGATGCTGGAGTCAATTATAAAAGATGAAATTACGACTCATCTGGATAGCAGTAACAGGATCGGTCCGAGTCAGCATGGATTTATGAAGGGGAAATCGTGCTTGACTCATCTTCTGGAATTTTTTGAGGATGTAACTATAAAAATGGACAAGGGAGAGTCAGTGGATGTAGTGTACCTGGACTTTCAGAAAGCCTTTGATAAAGTCCCACATAGGAGATTAGTGGGCAAAATTAGGGCATATGGTATTGGGGGCAGAGTACTGACATGGATTAAAAATTGGCTGGCTGACAGAAAACAAAGAGTAGCGATTAACGGGTCCCTTTTGGAATGGCAGGCGGTGACCAGTGGGGTACTGCAGGGTTCAGTGCTGGGACCGCAGCTGTTTACAATATATATTAATGATTTAGATGGGAGAATTAAAAGTAACATTAGCAAATTTGCCTATGACACAAAGCTGGGTGACAGTGTGAAATGTGAGGAGATGTTATGAGAATGCAGGGTGACTTGGACAGGCTGGGTGAGTGGGCGGATGCATGGCAGATGCAGTTTAATGTGGATAAATGTGAGGTTATCCACTTTGGTGGTAAGAACAGGAATGCAGATTATTATCTAAATGGAGTCAAGTTAGGAAAAGGGGAAGCACAACGAGATCTAGGTGTTCTTGTACATCAGTCACGGAAAGAAAGCATGCAAGTACAGCAGGCAGTGAAGAAAGCTAATGGCATGCTGGCCTTCATAACAAGGGGAATTGAGTACAAGAGCAAAGAGGTCCTCTGCAGCTGTACAGGGCCCTGGTGAGACCACATCTGGAGTACTGTGTGCAATTTTGGTCTCCAAATTTGAGGAAGGACATCCTTGCTATTGAAGGAGTGCAGCGTAGGTTCATAAGGTTAATTCCTGAGATGGCGGGACTGTCATATGTCGAAAGATTGGAGCGACTGGGCTTGTATACTCTGGAATTTAGAAGGCTGAGAGGGGATCTTATTGAAACATATAAGGTTATTAAGGGATTGGACATGCTGGAGGTAGGAAGCTTGTTCCCGCAGATGGGTGAGTCCAGAACCAGAGGCCACAGTTTAAGAATAAGGGGTAGGCCATTTAGAACGGAGTTGAGGAAAAACTTTTTCATCCAGAGAGTGGTGGATATATGGAATGCTCTGCCCCAGAAGGCTGTGGAGGCCAAGTCTCTGGATGCTTTCAAGAAAGAGATGGATAGAGCTCTTAAAGATAGCAGAATCAAAGGTTATGGGGATAAGGTAGGAACTGGATACTGATTGTGGATGATCAGCCATGATCACAGTGAATGGTGGTGCTGGCTCGAAGGGCCAAATGGCCTACTCCTCCGCCTATTGTCTATTGTCTATTATAACTGCATCGATATATTGGGATCAAGTTAGGTCCTCAGAGATCTTGACACCCAGGAACTTGAAACTGCTCACTCTCTCCACTTCTGATCCCATGGTGGGAGACATCACCATCCAGGGGACTGTACCCCAAGCTTCAAAAATGGTGTCAAGCCTCACCAACACAGGTGTATGGCCCAATGCTGTTGCTGTCACACAACTCCACTAGTTGGCATATCTCGCTCCTGTACGCTCTCTCGTCTCCATTTGAGATTCTACCAACAATGGTCGTATCCTCAGCAAATTTGTAGATTGTGTCACGTACCCCGTAATGGGAATAAAGAACCAGCAGAAATAGAAAACACTTTGGAGTCCAGTATTGCTGTTAACTAATAACATTTATTAGTAACTACACAATACAGCAATATAAATGTAGATAAATCAATTTCATTTTTAAATCTTTTTATTAATATATAATCTTCTACAGCTATAAAATACAGAAATTCAACAATTAGGGCTATCTATATATATATATATATATATATATATATATATAATTAATGAAGCTAAAAACATATATATACTAATGAAAAAAGATTTATATAAGAAAAAGAAGGAAAAAAGAGAACCCCAGCTAACTTAAAAAAACCCCACTAACTATAAAACAAAAAAAAAAGAGAAAAAAAACCATTAGGAACCAACTCCCGGAGTGATACATCTTACAATATATATATTAAAGAAGAAAAAGAAAACAACAACCACCAAATCACATTTATATCACAGTTATATAACATAAAATTGGAAGGAAACCATGTAAATTGATTCAAATTAAATGATAATATTTAGCAAAAGAGCCCCACCTTCTCTCAAAATCAAATCGGGGGTCAAAAGTTCTACTTCTAATTTTTTCCAAACTAAGACATAACATTACTTGGGAAAACCATTGAGTTAGTGTAGGAGCAGAGGTATCTTTCCACTGCAATAAAATAGCTCTCCTTGCCAACAATGTAACGAATGCAATTACATGTTGGTTTGAAAATGAAATACCCTGAATATGATGTGGAACTATTCCAAATAGAACAGTCAATGTATTAGGGTGTAAATTGATTTTCAAAGCTTTAGAAATTGTAGAAAATAAAGATTTCCAAAAAAATTTCAACGAGGGACATGACTAGAACATATGTGACAAAGTAGCTACTTCATTTTTGCACCTATCACAGTAATTATCTATATTAGGAAATATTTTGGATAGCCTCTCCTTTGTTAAATAATAGCAGTGAACAATTTTAAACTGAATTAAACAATGATTGGCACATATCAAAGAAGAATTAACCATTTTCAAAACTCGCGACCAGTCTTCATTAACAAAAGTCACATTAAGTTCTCTCTCCCAATCTTGTTTAATCTTTAGTGTGAGGTTATCTTTTTGTAGTAAATATAAATTATAAATTCTGCCAATGGAACCTCTCACTAAGGGTTTCATATTCAAAATAGTGTCCAACAAATCAGATTCTTGCATATATGGAAACGTAGAAACATATTTTTGTAAAAAATGTCTGACCTGGAAATACTGCAAGAAATGTGTGTGAGAGAGATAATATTTACTAATTAACTCTTCAAAAGACATCAATCGACCATCACTAGATAAATCTGCAAAAGAACAAATCCCCTTATTTCTCCATAAAAGATGGGATCAGTAATTGAAGGTTTAAATAGCAAATTTCAAAATACAGGACTAGACAATTTAAATTGTTTAAAATTAAAAGAGTTGCGAAACTGAAACCAAATCCGTAAGGACTGTTTAATAACAGGGTAGAAATTCAAGTTAGAAATTTTAGCAAGTTGTAAGGGTAATGGAGCTCCTAATAGTGAAGTTAAATAAAATTGATTATTAGCTTTAAATTCTAAATCAATCCAAGCTGGATTTTGGTTCTTATCGAGCCAATATAACCAAAAACATAATTGTCAAATATTAACAGCCCAATAATACAATCTTAAATTAGGTAGCGCGAGTCCACCTTCTCGTCTAGATTTTTGTAAATGAAACTTATTAACTCTTGATTTTTTATTATTCCAAGTAAAGGATGAAATAGTAGAATCAATTTGATCAAAAATTTTTTTGGTTAGAAAGATAGGTATATTTTGAAAAATATATCAAAATCTAGGTAAAATCATCATTTTCATGGCATGAATACGACCTATTAAAGAAAGCGTAAGAGAATTCCATCTTGAATATAATTGTTTCATAGAGTCCAATAAAGGAACTACATTAGCTTTATAAAGATCTTTATTTTTTTTGTAATGATAATAAGAATTCACAATTCTAAATGGAATATCCTTATATATAAAAACAGGACCATTTAAAGGGAACAATTCACCTTTATTTAAATTAAGTTTATATCCTGAAAATTTTCCAAAATCATTTAATACTTCCAAAAGATTAGGAATAGATTCTTCAGGATTCGAGATATAAACCAAAAGATCATCTGCATAAAGAGAAATCTTATGTATGGTCCCATTTATAGAAATACCATGAATATTTTTAGCTTCGCGAATTGTTATAGCCAAAGGCTCCAATGCGAGATTAAATAATAAAGGACTTAAGGCAGCGGTCCCCAACCACCGGGCCGCGAGGAAACGATATGAGTCAGCTGCATCTTTCTTCATTCCCTGTCACGCCCACTGTTGAGCCATTACGCATGTGAGGTCATTACCCGCGCGTTATCCATGTCAGCGCGGGAAGGAGATCAACTCCTCGAGCTTGCGAATGACAGCGGGCTGAAAAGTATGTTTGACGTAACATCTCTGCTGGCGTTCTGGATCAAAGTCAAGGCTAAATATCCTGAGACAGTCAGGAAAGCACTGAAAACATTGTTTCCATTTCCAACATATCTCTACAATGAATGCAACGAAAACCACATTGCGGAATAGACTGGACATAAGAAACCACCTTCGAGTATCGCTGTCTCCCGTCACCCTTCGATCGCACCGTCTTGTTGCAGGGAAACAAGCCCAGGGCTCCCACTGATTCAGCAATATTGGTGTGTTGCAATGATTTTATATGTTCCTACGGGGAAAATATGTGCTGTGTGTTTAATATCCAAACGTTACTTAAATTGTTACGATGCTATTGACTTACTTATAATATAATATAATAATTACAGCACGGAAACAGGCCATCTAGTCCGTGCCGAACTCTTACTCTCACTTAGTCCCACCGACCTGCACTCAGCCCATAACACTCCATTCCTTTCCTGTCCATATAGCTATCCAATTTAACTTTAAATGACAACATCGAACCTGCCTCTACCACTTCTACCGGAAGTTTGTTCAGCTCCCCTGATAATTGACTTATCGCTATATTCATGCGAGGAAAATATGCGCTGTGTTTAATATTAAATTCGTTAGATAAACCCTTTTAGAAACGAAATTGAGTGTATTAGCCACTTATCACCGATATTCCGGTCGTGACTAACACCACCCCCCGCCCTCCCCCGAACAGAATCGCCGAAAATGATTTATAGAAGAAAATGGATGCCTACAACATGCGCAAATCACGCATGCGCACTTGTACCCGCGCAAGGCTTCATGGTCATTGTAGTCTCGTAAACAACGTATTTGACTGCTACTTTTGGCTGTTGGCAACCCTATCCGCACTCCCCGGGTCGGCCGGTCTGCAAGAATATTGTCAATATGAAACCGGTCCGCAGTGCAAAAAAGGTTGGAGACCCCTGACTTAATGGACACCCTTGTCGAGTACCTCGTGAAAGTAAAAAAAAGGATACCTAAGATTATTAGTAATGATGGTAGCGATAGGGTTCTTATAGATCATTTGAATCCACTTACTAAAATTATTGCCAAAACCAAATAAGTCCATTCAACTCTATCAAATGCCTTTTCTGCATCCAGAGAAATAACACATTGGGGAGTTTTGGATAATGGTGAATATATAATGTTCATCAATCATTGGAAAAAGAATAACGGCCTCTAATAAAGCCTGTTTGATCCATAGAGATAATTTTAGATAAAATGCTTTCCAGACGGTTAGCCATTATCTTAGAAAGAATTTTAGCATCAACATTTAATAACAATAGATCTATAAGTTGAGCATTCAGTAGGATCTTTATCTTTCTTAAGGATTAAAGAAACAGAAGCTTCATAAAAAGGAGGTAAATTACCTTTCTCAAAAGATTCATGAAATATTTCCAAAAGGTATGGAGAAAATAATTTTTAAAAACGCAAACAACAGGAATTCTGCAGATGCTGGAAATTCAAGCAACACACATCAAAGTTGCTGGTGAACGCAGCAGGCCAGGCAGCATCTCTAGGAAGAGGTACAGTTGACATTTCAGGCCGAGACCATATTTGAGCTATGCCTGGTCGCACAGATTGTGGTCTTCTGGTTAGGAAGTCAAGTACATATAAAGTAAAAAGAATCAGACTCGTCACTGGCAGCCAGTCAAAAAAGAAGGGAGCCACTCTTTGCCTCCTGCTAATCAGTCACTGCTTTAACCATGCCAGAATCTGTCCTTTAATACTATGTATCTTATTAAGCAGCCTCACATGTGGCACCTTGTCAAAGGCCTTCAGAGAATCCCATTACACAACAACGAATCTCCTTTGTCTATCCTGCTTGTGAGTTCCAACAGACTCTTCATTGAGGAAACCATGCAGGATACGGCCTATCAATGCAGATTAGATTTTGCAAAAGTTGGAAGGGTTGGTCAGGACTCCGCGTCCAGTTTCTGCAGTGCTGACTCCAACCAGGGCGGCGCTGTAGCGCGATGGTGGCGCCCACCCGATAGGCCTTCTCGTCTATCAGCTCACATGCCTGGCAACTCGTAGACTTTAAATACGTCACGGTGTTGCTCCGCCCGCCGCCATTTTGTCGGCTCGGTCTGGGAGCGGCTACCGGGCGAGGCCGAGGCTCGGGGCCCAGCGCGGGTGAGGAGCCGAGAGCGGCGACCGGGCGAGATCGAGGCTCGGGGCCCGGCGAGGGTGAGGAGCTTGGAACAGCATCCGGGCGAGCTCGAAGGGCAGCATAAGCGAGCGGGAGCCCGGCCGGGAGCGGCAGTCAGGGGCTGAGCGCCCGGAGATGTGAGATGTCAGCGCCCAACACTCTCCAGGTAACGTGAGGGGCTGGACAGAGGGCTCACCTCCCACTTCTGCCTACACCCTCCTCACCCCACCCTACAACACCTCAGCCCACCCTACACTCCCCTCACCCCACGGTTCTCACCCCCCCACTTCATCCTACACACCCTTCACCCCACCATACACCTCCCACTCCACCGTCACCTCACCCTACACACCTCACTATACCCACCCACCTCCACTGTGCCCACCCCCACTCCACCCTACATGTCCCCCACTCCCCGTACACACATCCCCACTCTCCATACGCTCTCCCACCAATTCCCTGTCCGTCCCCATACACCTACTCCCGTGCAAACCCCACCCTCCAGTCCCTGTACACTCCCCACCCACTGACCACTCTGCTTAACACCGCCACCCCTGCACTCGCCGTACACCCCTCACTCCTCCTAAATCGCCAACCCACACTCCTTGTGCACCCCTTTGCCCATACCCCCAACTCCTTGTAAACTCCCACTCTGTACTCCCCATACAGCCCCACTCCCCCTGTAAACACTAACCCCCCCATCTCCTGTACCCCCGACTCCCCCTAAACCTGTCATCCCCTACTCACCGTATTCCACGTGCCTTACATTCCCCTGCACCCTGTACACCCCACATACCCTGTATTCGTCCAACCAACCCCCAGTCCACATCTGCTTTCAGAATGAGGCTTTTCATTCCAAAACAACTAAGGGATTTTCTCCTCCTTCAAAGAAAGGGGTTTCCCTTCCTGAGCCATCAACACTGCCCTCACCCCAACCTTCCACTACCACGCTAGGGTTAGGGTTCCTCCTGTCCTCATCTACCACCCCATTATGTCCCACACATAATTCTCTGTAACTTCAGCTATCTTCAAAAGGATCCTACCACCAACCACATCTTTCTCTCCTCCCACTTTATGCTTTCCGCAGGGATCGGATCACCCTCCATGTGACTCTCTTGTCCATTCATTCCTCCCCAGTGACCTCCTTCCTGGCACTTATCCTTGCAAGTGGAACAAGTGCTACACCTGCCCCTACACCTCTTCTCTCACAACCATTCTGGGTCACAAACAGTCCTTCCAGGTGAGGTGACACTTCATCTGTGAGTCTTTTGGGAGTCACATACTGTATCCTCTGCTCCTGATGTGATCTGCTGTATATTGGTGATACCCAATGTAGATTGGGGGAACACTTCGTTGAGCACCTTTGCTCTGTCAGTCTCAAAAAGCAGGATTTTCCAGTGGCCATCTATTTGAATTCTACTTCCCATTCCCTTTGCAACATGTCAGTCTGTGGCATCCTATGCTGCCATGAAGAGGTTGCACTAAGATTGGAGGCGCAACACCTTGTATTCCAACCTGATGGTATGAACATGGATTTCTCAAAATTCCTGTAACTGTCCCTGCCCCTTCACCATTCCTATTTCCCCCTCTCACTTTATCTCCTTATCTGTGTAACTGTTGCTTTGGATTTCAAGCACATGCAGATTTTCTTGTGTTTGAGATGTGACCTGTTTCACGATATTGGAGAGTAATCTCCCTGCTCTTGGATTAAATGCCTCAATGAATGGCTGGCATCTCAAATGTCTGAACTCTGTTATTTCCCTGTGATGCCACTTTCAACAATCCTTGGTCTTGCAAGTCTAGAGTCCCACTGTTCCTCAAAACTGACACAGGTGCTAACATTTGTGGAATATTTCCAGTGTCCTTGTATCCTAGAGCATCACTCACATACAGTTCATTAACTTTATGTGCCATTTCACCAACTCATCAATATCATCCTTAAGTTAAAGTCTGTCTTTGACACTATCAGCATTGTCACCAATGTTTGTGCTATAAATGAACTGATTATGACTCACTTATTTTTAATCCAGTGCTATTTTCTTAGAGTTCCTTATTAAGTTGGACACCAGGAGGTTTCCTTTGCTGTCTGTAAAGTCAAGCACAAAACATTGATTCAGCTTCTCTGCTGTCCTTATTTCCACAGTATAATTTCTCAGTGTGTAAAGATCCTTCAATTTATGGAAATGGATAAACAGATGTACTTGAGGTCCAAGTTCATAGTTTTCTAACAGTAACAAGATAGGTAAACTCTGTCATGAAGAAGGCATAATAGCATGCTTGGTCATGGTATGCTAATTTTGGAAAGCACTGGTGCGGTGGGACAACAACCAGAGGTCATGGCTTAAGGGTGAAAAGGTGAGAAGTTTAAGGAGGCATGAGGGGAAACTTCTTCACTCGGGGTTGTGAGAGTGTGGAATAGGGTGCCCACACAAGTGATTCATTCGAGCTCAATTTCAACGTTTAAGAGAAGTTTGGACAGGTATGTGAATAGTAGGGACATGGAGGGCTATGCTCCCTGTGCAAGATAATGGGAGTAGGCAGTTTAAGTGGTTTGGCATGGAGCCGATGGGCCAAAAGGCCTGTTTCTGTGCTGTACTTCTCTATGACTCACTGGTTATGCTGCACTCAGAGCACTATGTGTTTGTCAGTTCTGATTGCCACACTATAGGAAGGGTGTGATTGTGCTAGAGAGAGTGCCATGGAGATTCATTGGGATATCTCCTGAATTGGAGAACTTCAGGTATAGACTGGGCTTGATTTTTTTTTCCTGAATTGAAGGAGGCATTGAAAGAGTAGATAAACACAATCTGTTTCCCATGGATGGGAGATCAAAACTAAGAGGGCAATTGTTTTACAGTGAAGGGTAAGGGTTTTAATGGGTATCTGGGGGTAAGTTTTTTTTACATAGTCATTGATAGCTGGAACTCATTGCCTGTGGATACAATCATGTTTTTGAGGCCTCTGGATACTTACAGGCAAGGCATAGTAGGTAAGATAGGGGCCAATGGGATTAGTTTACCTGATAAAAAAGATAGGTGTTAAGATGCACATTATGGCCCTTTTTTGTGCTGATGACTTGATGATACTAAATTTCTACTAGTGTTTCACAAAAACTTGCCAGAAATGTATTTGTGAAAAAAGTTCTCTCCATCTCAGAGTATGGTTGGGTAGTTAGATCTCCCATTATTAAATGGCATCCAACACACATAAAAGTTGCTGGTGAACGCAGCAGGCCAGGCAGCATCTCTAGGAAGAGGTGCAGTTGACGTTTCAGGCCGAGACCCTTCGTCAGGACTAACTGAAGGAAGAGTGAGTAAGGGATTTGAAAGTTGGAGGGGGAGGGGGAGATCCAAAATGATAGGAGAAGACAGGAGGGGGAGGGTTGGAGCCAAGAGCTGGACAGGTGATAGGCAAAAGGGATACGAGAGGATCATGGGACAGGAGGTCCAGGAAGAAAGACCGGGGGGGGGTGGGGGGGAGACCCAGAGGATGAGCAAGGGGTATATTCAGAGGGAGAAAAAGGAGAGTGAGAGAAAGAATGTGTGTATAAAAATAAGTAACAGATAGGGTACGAGGGGGAGGTGGGGCATAAGCGGAAGTTAGAGAAGTCGATGTTCATGCCATCAGGTTGGAGGCTACCCAGACGGAGTATAAGGTGTTGTTCCTCCAACCTGAGTGTGGCTTCATCTTTACAGTAGAGGAGGCCGTGGATAGACATGTCAGAATGGGAATGGGATGTGGAATTAAAATGTGTGGCCACTGGGAGATCCTGCTTTCTCTGGCGGACAGAGCGTAGATGTTCAGCAAAGCGGTCTCCCAGTCTGCGTTGGGTCTCGCCAATATATAAAAGGCCACATCGGGAGCACCGGATGCAGTATATCACCCCAGCCGACTCACAGGTGAAGTGTTGCCTCACCTGGAAGGACTGTTTGGGGCCCTGAATGGTGGTAAGGGAGGAAGTGTAAGGGCATGTGTAGCACTTGTTCTGCTTACACGGATAAGTGCCAGGAGGGAGATCAGTGGGGAGGGATGGGGGGGAAGAATGGACAAGGGAGTTGCGTAGGGAGCGATCCCTGCGGAAAGCAGAGAGAGTGGGGGAGGGAAAGATGTGCGTAGTGGTGGGATCCTGTTGGAGGTGGCGGAAGTTACGGAGAATAATATGTTGGACCCGGAGGCTGATGGGGTGGTAGGTGAGGACCAGGGGAACCCTATTCCTAGTGGGGTGGCGGGAGGATGGAGTGAGAGCAGATGTACGTGAAATGAGGGA